>NC_057388.1:59435397-59569653 GCF_019320065.1 Cervus canadensis | reverse complement strand
TATTCAACATAGTGTTGGAAGTTTTGGCCACAGCAATCAGAGCAGAAAAAGAAGTAAAAGGAATCCAGATAGTAAAAGAAGAAGTGAAACTCTCACTGTTTGCAGATGACATGATCCTCTACATAGAAAACCCTAAAGACTCTACCAGAAAATTACTAGAGCTAATCAATGAATATAGCAAAGTTGCAGGATATAAAATTAACACACAAAAATTCCTTGCATTCCTATATACTAACAATGAAAAAACAGAAAGAGCAATTAAGGAAACAATACCATTCACCACTGCAACAAAAAGAATAAATACTTAGGAATATATCTACCTAAAGATACAAAAGACCTATACATAGAAAACTATAAAACACTGATGAAAAGAAATCAAAGAGGACACAAACAGATGGAGAAACATACCGTGTTCATGGATTGAAAGAATCAATATTGTCAAAATGGCTATACTACCCAAAGCAATCTATAGATTCAATGCAATCCCTATTAAGCTACCAACGGTATTTTTCACAGAACTAGAACAAATAATTTCACAATTTGTATGGAAATACAAAAAAACCTCGAATAGCCAAAGTAATCTTGAGAAAGAAGAATGGACTGGAGGAATCAACCTGCCTGACTTCAGACTCTACTACAAAGCCACAGTCATCAAGACAGTATGGTACTGGCACAAAGACAGAAATATAGATCAATGGAACAGAATAGAAAGCCCAGAGATAAATCCACGAACCTATGGACACCTTATCTTTGACAAAGGAGGCAAGAACATACAATGGAAAAAAGACAACCTCTTTAACAAGTGGTGCTGGGAAAAACTGGTCAACCACTTGTAAAAGAATGAAACTAGAACACTTTCTAACACCATACACAAAAATAAACTCAAAATGGATTAAAAATCTAAATGTAAGACCAGAAACTATAAAACTCCTAGAGGAGAACATAGGCAAAACACTCTCCGACATAAATCACAGCAGGATCCTCTATGACCCACTTCCCAGAATATTGGAAATAAAAGCAAAACTAAACAAATGGGACCTAATGAAACTTAAAAGCTTTTGCACAACAAAGGAAACTATAAGTAAGGTGAAAAGACAGCCCTCAGATTGGGAGAAAATAATAGCAAATGAAGAAACAGACAAAGGATTAATCTCAAAATATACAAGCAACTCCTGCAGCTCAATTCCAGAAAAATAAATGACCCAATCAAAAAATGGGCCAAAGAACTAAACAGACATTTCTCCAAAGAAGACATACAGATGGCTAACAAACACATGAAAGATGCTCAACATCACTCATTATCAGAGAAATGCAAATCAAAACCACAATGAGGTACCATTACACGCCAGTCAGGATGGCTGCTATCCAAAAGTCTACAAGCAATAAATGCTGGAGAGGGTGTGGAGAAAAGGGAACCCTCTTACACTGTTGGTGGGAATGCAAACTAGTACAGCCGCTATGGAGAACAGTGTGGAGATTTCTTAAAAAACTGGAAATAGAACTGCCATATGACCCAGCAATCCCACTTCTGGGCATACACACTGAGGAAACCAGATCTGAAAGAGACACGTGCACCCCAATGTTCATCGCAGCACTGTTTATAATAGCCAGGACATGGAAGCAACCTAGATGCCCATCAGCAGATGAATGGATAAGGAAGCTGTGGTACATATACACCATGGAATATTACTCAGCCATTAAAAAGAATTCATTGAATCAGTCCTAATGAGATGGATGAAACTGGAGCCCATTATACAGAGTGAAGTAAGCCAGAAAGATAAAGAACATTACAGCATACTAACACATATATATGGAATTTAGAAAGATGGTAACGATAACCCTATATGCAAAACAGAAAAAGAGACACAGAAATACAGAACAGACATTTGAACTCTGTGGGAGAAGGTGAGGGTGGGATGTTTTGAAAGAACAGCATCTATACTATCTATGGTGAAACAGATCACCAGCCCAGGTGGGATGCATGAGACAAGTGCTCCAGCCTGGTGCACTGGGAAGACCCAGAGGAATCGGGTGGAGAGGGAGGTGGGAGGGGGGATCCGGATGGGGAATAAGTGTAAATCTATGGCTGATTCATATCAATGTATGACAAAACCCACTGAAATGTTGTGAAGTAATTAGCCTCCAACTAATAAAAAAAAAAAGAAAAATAAAAAAATTAAAAAAAAAATTAAAAAAAGAGATCAACATCGTAGGAAAAAAAAAATGGCAGAAGAAGAAAAAATAGTGTAAATTTATCCTTTGCCAGCTTTTGTCCTTATCAGCCATAAGATCCTCCACTTAAGCCTTCCACAAGTCTTTAGGGAATTTCTCACATATTCTCAGAAGCTAGTCTAGTTGTCCATCTGGTCAACTCCCAGGCAGTGTTTTCTGTTTTCTTCTTTTTTTACATGTTTTGGCCTCTTCTGCTGGACAGGTCTCCCACCTATCATCACTGTATGATTTCCACCACTTACCCCTGAGTCCACCTGCAACTTTGTTTCTTCGTGAACCTCTGCTGGTTACATCAGAGTCCCTTCCGGAATGCCTTAATTCTCACCACCTTTCAGTCTGCCCTGCATTCTTCATAGGCTGACCTGTGTTCCCCACAAATTCATATGTTGAACTCTAAATTCTCAGTACCTCAGAATTTAAAGATAAGATTTTTAAAGAAGTAATTAAATTAAAATGAGATCATCAGGGTGGTCTCTAATTCAGTGTAGCTAGTATCCTTACGATAAGAGATAATTTGGACCCAGAAAAGCACAGAGGGAAGACTGCATGAAGATACAGGGAGTTGACAGCCATCCACAAGCTAAGGACAGAGGCCTTAGAAGAAACAACGCTGCCGATACCTTGATCTTGAATATCCAGCCTCCAGAACTGTGAGAAGGTAAATATCTGTTGTTTAAGCCACCCAGTCTGTGGTGCTTTGTTATGGCAACCCTAGCTAACTAATATAGTCCCCTGCCAAGAAATGTCTAGAGCTTTCTTGGTGACTGAGCCGGGTAACAGTGAGTGTCAGCTGAGAGATGAGAGCTTCTGACTTCTGTGGAGGTTTTGGTTTATTGGGAGAGAGCCAAAGCCTTCCCTGATGGCTCAGCTGATAAAGAATCTGCCCACAATGCAGGAGACCTGGGTTTGATCCCTGGGTTGGGAAGATCCCCTGGAGAAGGGAACGGCTACACACTCCAGTATTCTGGCCTGGAGAATTCCACGGACTGTGTAGTCCTTGGGGTCACAAAGAGTCAGACATGACTGAGTGACTTTCAGTTTTTAAAGCCTCCCAGCCTGGCATCAGCCAACTGCTCCAGGTTCTTATCCCTCTCCCGCCCAAAATGGTTTGTGCTCTCGTTGTACCAGAGTTATTTTTTCTAGAAATTATTGTGACTTTTGGTTAGAACAGGGGCTGGGATCACTCAGAGGAGCCTGGAATCACGGTGACTCTATTTGTTGGGCGTGAGAGCCATGGAGGAGACTGGGGTTGCTGCTGAGGATGCCTCTCAAGGCTGAGAAAGGAGGGAAGAAATGTCCAGGCTGCACCCACCTTTCCTCCCACACTTGGTCTCTGCCACGTTCATCCCGTGGGCTGAGCCCTGCAGGAAACCACAGGGGTCTGGGAAACAGCCTGCAGGGGGCAGTCCCCGGCTGTAGAGAGCAGGAAAAGGGAGAAGAATGGACCTTGGGGCAAGCAGGCCTAGGACTGGCCTTCCTCTTACCCCCCTCTGTTTGTTTCCTGGGGCCGCTGCTATGAATTACAGTCCTCCCGCTGTATCTGCTATCCAAGGGGTTCCACAGCCATGGA
Source organism: Cervus canadensis (assembly GCF_019320065.1). Classification (NCBI taxonomy): domain Eukaryota; kingdom Metazoa; phylum Chordata; class Mammalia; order Artiodactyla; family Cervidae; genus Cervus; species Cervus canadensis. The sequence continues at coordinate 59,565,851 of NC_057388.1, read as the reverse complement.
TTCAACCAACCCTGGATCGAATATATTCAGAAAAAAAAAAAAAAATTCCAGAAAGTACCAAAAAGTAAAAGTTGAATTTGCTGGATTTACTTTGTATTTATAACCATTTACATAGCATTTACAATGTATTAGTTATTACAAGTAATCTAGGGATGATTTAAAATCCGTGAGAGGATATGAATGGGTTATATGCAAATACTACACCAGTTTATATAAGGAACTTGAGCATTCATAGATTTTGGTAACCATGAGGGGTCTAAGAACTAGTGCTCCACGGATACTGAGGAACTGCACCCCAACTTGGTACAACTTTAGGTGCCCTAAAAAACAGCAGAAATTCATTCTCTGACAGTTCTAGAAGCCAGAAGTTCAAAATCAAAGCATCAGCAAGCCTCCACTGCCCAGAGGCAGTCAGGGAGAGTCCTCCCTTGCCTCTTCCAGGTTCTGGGGGTCCTAGGTGTTCCTTGGTTGTGGCTACATGACTCCATCTCGCCTCTGTCTTCACCCAGTCTTCTCCTCTTTCCTCTGTGAGTCTATCCTCTGTGTGGCACTTGTCATGGGATTTAGGACTGACCCAGGTTACCACTATCTTTCATAGCTCAGCTGGTAAAGAATCTGCCTTCGATGCAGGAGACCCAGGTTTGATTCCTGGGTGGAAAAGATCTCCTGGAGAAAGAAATGGCAACCCATTCCAGTATTCTTTCCTGTAGAATCCTATGGACAGAGAAGCCTAGTGGGCTGTAGTCCATGGGTCACAAGAGTTGGACACAACTTAGTGACTAAACCACCACCAGATTACCCAGGATGATCTCACCTGGAGATCCTTCACTCACTTATATCTTTTCCAAATCCAGCCACATTCATAGGTGCTAGGTGCAAGGCTGTGGGGGTACTTCGGGGAAGGCACCATTCAATCCGCTACAATCTCTTTTTGCTGAAGCTGTATTTCCCCAACCCTTCTCTATCTAGAAAAATCCTTCAAGTCCCCACTCTAGTATCACCTTCAGTATGAAACCTTGCCTGAACTGCACTATCAGACAGACTCACTCACAACCCTCTTGGGCCTGTATACAATTCTTTGTTCATGTGCAGCATTTGCTGCCTCAACAGTCTGGTCCATTAGACCATGAACTCCTCAAGGACAGAGCAGGGCCTGTGTCCTCTGCTTCAAGGGCCAGATTCACCTCTCAGCTTCTCTTTTCCATGAAGACCTTCTGTCTTTTTTTTTTTTTTTCCAGTTCTCTTTTCCTATTTTTGGATAAAAATAGCTTTCCTTACTCCTGTGTGGCTCTGCCCACCATCTGACCACCTCACATGTCTGGAACCTAACCCCCAGCTTACCTGAACCCCCTTACCCTGGACCTAATCAAACAGGCTTCCCAGCACAATCCTTGCTTAAGAAACGCTGCTATTGAAAAAGTCACGTTAGAAACATGTAGGGCTGGGACTAGAGGAGGGGAAGAATCTTTGTGTTATCATAGGGTTTCTGGTAGAAGAATTTGATCTGGAATTTGGGATAAAGACTGAGTCTAGTCTCTAAAAACTCATTTAAAACTAATAGGTAGCTGCTTGATGCTGAGAAAGATTGAGGGCAGGAGGAGAAGGGGGCAACAGAGGATGAGATGGTTGGATTGCATCACCAACTCAATGGACATGACTTTGAGCAAGCTCCGGGAGATGGTGAAGTACAGGAAAGCCTGGTGTGCTGCAGTCCATGGTGTTGTAGAGAGTTGGACACAGTTTAGCAACTGAACAAGGTACAGGTGGGTTTTTTTTTTATAGTGAATGAGTTTGCATTTTTGACTGAGAATGAGAAGTGTGTTAAAAGCCTCTTAAAGTTCTGTAAAAAAAAAAACAAACAAAAAAAACCAAAACCTTGATTACCGGGAACATTTGGGAAATTGGAGACTTGGTTCTTATTTGTTATAAGCCAAACCCCTTTCAGTTGTAATTCTTGGTGCTATTTTGCCTGAACCACATCTCTCTTTTGTGTCAGTAGGTGAAAGGTGGCAAATGGGATACTCACTTTGTACTCCTGGGATCGAAGACTAGAGATGCCAGTTTGGGAATCAGGTGAGGGATCTGGAGCAAAACCTTCGTAAATCCCCATTTATCTGCTTGCTTTCAGAGAATTTTGTTTTTCTCCAAAAGCAGAGGGCAAAAATAGTCAATTAAATGAAAGTTTCTTTTTGCTGAATTCTGATTAGTTTTCTCTTTCCTTCTGAAGTGCTAAGAATATTTTCTTAGCAGTAATCGAGAATACTATAAATGTTGCCATAGAGAGAGGTTTTGACCACATTTGCAGGTTTCCTTCTGCTTGAGTAGGTGTGTGTGTGTGTGTGTGTGTGTGTGTAACTGAGTGTGGTTGTAACTGAGTTAGCCCGAGGGGGGTTAAATCTCCAGTGGAGTGAATGAGAAAAGCAGTGGGTTAGACATCAGAAACTTCTGCATTTTATCCCTCTCTTTACTGCTTACCATGCTAGGACCTTTAGCAAGTAAATGTACTGTATTTATTCTCTCTTCTAAAAATGAGACTAATTCTCATTTCTACCAGCCTTATATAGTTGTTATAGGGATAGAGTCAGATGTTTAGAAAGTGCTTGATAAATAAAATACTGCCTAGACTTTCCATGGCATTTCCATGACACCACACTGTGTAGAGGTGAGTGTTTTTGTAAAAGACTAGTCTTGTTAACTGGCATCGTTGCTATTGTATTTTCTAACACCGATTCTGCATTTACCACATCTGAGTCTGTGCGTGGAGGCTCGCCACTGACAGGCCACATCAGGGCCATGTTTCCAGGCTTGATCATCTTCTCTCGCCTTTCCTTTCCACACCCGGTCATGCCTCACCAGCCCGCCTGGCCCTGCTACGCAGCCATTTGTTGCATTCCAGGGAGGAGCTAGACTCTGCTCTTCTACCTGACATAAAACCTTGATGTCTCCCTTGTGTCAAAAAAAAAAAAGAAGAAGAAGAAGAAGATTAGACGCCAGAGAGACACTATATATAGTTTTTCTTTGACTGCTGGAAAAGATAAGTGGCTGAAAAGAGACGGGAATTGTTTGCCTATAAATTGAGTGCCAGCAGGTTTATCGCTGAATGCAGTAGATTATGTTGAGTGGAGCAATCAGGAGGAAGAATGGGAGGCTACAATAACACTGCGATAGGCACTATTTGGAGTTCACAATCAGACCCTCCTTGACTTATGTATCCTGGGTGGAAAGCGCTTATGTTACAAAACAGCCTGAGGTCCTGGCCCCGAGATCCTTATGTGTCTGGCAGGTAGCGAGGTGACTGTTGCCAGTTGGATTGGTGCGCTCTACGGCTGGGTCCGATGTCACTTGAGAGAACTAGATAGGGTGACAGGGGTGGCAAAGGCTTCCTCCCACGGGGCGTGTCAATGCCCCAAAGCTGGAATCCAGGGGGCTGCTGAGAAGGGCAGTAAATGCCTGGCGCAGAATAATATTTGGGCACAGTGTTCTGTGAACCATGGGAGGCTTGGAGTTATCTATCTCCCTCTGGCCCCTGCTACCCTATAAGCTGCAAGTGATAAATAATGTCTTCAGTCCCAGTGGCGCCCAGTGTCTGTGGAGTGTCCGGGTTGGCCCCTCGATGAGGCCACCATGAGAGCTGGAAATTATATTACTGGAGCTGAGGTGGGGATTGGGGGACTGGATCGGGTGGGAACTCAGGACACTTCCATGGACCCCAAAGCCTTTCTGATGGTTGGCGCTGTGTTCCTGGTACTGTGGTCTGAAGAGTGAGGTTCTGCTTCCCAGTAGTCCTGCGTGATGGTGGGGAGATAATAAAGTGGTCAGGGAGTGGGGACGGCTGTGGTGTAAGTTGCAGTGACGTTCCTGTTCTGCTGGTGAGTGTAAATCAGGAGACTTCTCCCTTATCTTGGCAGTGGGTTTGCTATCCTGATAAATCACCATTGTGACCAAATGCATTTGGCTCAGATGAAGTGTCTCTCGAGCCTGTAATTACTCATAGTAATTCTCATTTGTGACTCCAGTGGGCTCACAGAAGGGAAAGACTCAGTCCCCAATAAAACAGATACCTTATATTCCCCATGCGAGCCAGCCATGGTACTGTGACACAAGCCAAGTGGCCGGAAGAGGAGCCCACAGTAGGCACCTCTTCCAAAAGTTTATAGCTAAAGGGGAAAAAAAAGTCTATAGCTGAACCTAATGTTTACAGATACCCCAGATTCCCCTATTGCCTTCAAAATTAAGCCCAAACTTCCCAGTGAGGTATCAAGATTTCTCTCTCTCTTTCATTTTTTTTCTCCAGCCTCATCTCTTGCCATTCCCTGCCTCTGTGCCCTCCCCTCTTGCAGCACCAAGATAGTTTAAATTTCCCAAGCAATATATACATCTATGCCTCTTGGCATTACTCACGCTAGCTCTTCTTGGCTCAAATCCCATGTTTCTGGTGAGCTTCTACTCATCCTTCAAAACCTAACTTGAGTGTCCACGTAAATCTACAATCCATTCACCCTCCTTACTGTAACTCTGAAATAGACTGAAAGTTTCCCTGTTGTGCTCAGGGCAAGTTGTTTATTCCTCTAGTGCAGGGCTTACCATCTGGACTTGATATTATTTGTTCAAAGTTTGATTTCCCCAGTAAGTACTAGGCTTTTTTTAAGGCTTACTCATCTTTAGATACCCCCAAACCAGCACAAATTGGTAGATCCTCAATTTCTTCTGAATTAAAATACTGTACCTGTAACATATGTGACAAAACCAAGCACTGTTTTCTTCTTACTCGTTGAACAATTATGAGGGAAAATGAAATCATTCATAGAAAAGTATGATCATCTTCTATCAGCTACCTTTTGGCACATGATGAATATGAGCAAGGAATGAAAGATGGAATGGAGATTTGTAAATTGGATGTGGAGGAGACAAGACTGAAGGTCATTTTTGTGGGAATAATCCTTTGCTTTTATTCTGTTTATTCATTTGGTCTTTCACTGATATTTCTCCACCAAAAAGAAGTGACAGCATAATTGTTTGGTTGTATGTTGTTGCAGATGGAATAGCATTAGACTAACAATCCAGATGCCCAGATCCAAACCCTAACTCTTCCATAAATCATAAATCATCTTTGCTTCAGTTTTCCCACCTGTGAGGAGAATGACCCAGACCAACGTGTCTCACTCATTAGTTTTGCACGTAAAATGGGATCATCAACAGAAGAGTATTAGGTACATCCCATTAAGTAGCAGAGTATGATACAGGCCCGGGCCTAAACTCAGAGTCTATGCATTGTCCACCACTTGTATTTTGGATGTAATGAATTCTCTGTTGTTTTTAAACCTCATGGAAATAGTCAACAATCTCTGCAAAATTTGAAGTACCAAAAACCATATGGTTGCCAAATATTGTGCATCTAACTGTCAAACTTAGTCTTCTTTAGATGTTCTAGGGAGCCCATGACTAGTTTGTGTTCCCCATCATTGCCAGGGCCATCTTTTTCAGATATAATCTGATCATGAGTATTTCTCTCCTAAAAACCTTCAATGGCTCCCCATTGCCAATGAGAAAAAAACCAAGATATCTAAGAGGAATTTCAAGACTACTTATGATCCGGCTCTTGCGTGTACCTCCTACTTCTTTCATGGTCATCTCCCCTGACCCCTTCCTCCACCTCCATTGCAACAATAGATGGAAGCAAGATGGAAGTGGTTGTATTCCCTCCAGCTCCCGTTTCCACACTTAAACAGGAGTTGGATCAGGGAGCAGTACCTGTATCCTCTCTACCTGAAAGGGGTTCTCCTCAGCTTTCTTTCTCTGCCTGGTAAACTATTTATTTCTATACAATTTACAAAGTATTACTTCCTCTGTAAAGATTTATCAGCCCTCCAAATTTGAAACAAAGTTAATTATTCCCTCTTTGTGAGAGGCACAGCTAGTTGCCTAATCCATACTCCCTCCATCTCTTCTTACTTATTCTCCATATCGGTTACACACTGCAGCATAACAAATTGCCCCGAAACTCATGTAAAACAATAATAGTCATTTATGATTTCATGTTGTTTATGAGGGTTAGGGATTAGGAATGGCTGAGCTGGGTGATTCTGGCTTCAGGTCTCTTGTGAGGAGGCAGTCAGTTTACAGCTGGGCTGTAGTTATCTGAAGGTTGGACTTGGGCTGGAGGATCTGCCTCTAAAATGGCTCACTCACATGGTGGACACCTTAGTGCTGGTTGTTGGCAGGATTCCTCAGTTCCTCAACACCTGGACCTCCTCATTGAGCTGATGTCTCCCAACAGACATGGTGACTGGCTTTTCCCAAATCTTCCTTGATTATTGATGTCAAATTTTGTTCAGTGCAGCAGTGTGCCCACCTTATAAACTTGAATTCACAAGCTCACTGGGCATATGGTGGCCCTGTGATACCATTCTAGCCAATAAGATGTAAGAGAAAGCTCTTATTTTCCTGTTTAAGGGAGAGTCTCACTTGGCACATGCTTTTACCTTTATGTGTTTTTCCTGCCTGAAACTCACATCTGATGTCTGGGTGTGCAAGTGTCATGATGAGCATCACATATAAGGAGTGGCAGAGGGGAATGATAAAAGGAACTTAGACCCTGACAGCTTCATGGAGCTGCTATTCCTGACTAGACTGCTTAACTCTTCACTTCTTACTACTTAAGAAAAATGACCCAATTTGGTTACATCCCTGTTGTCAGTTTCTTGTTTCATGCACCTGGACACAATCCTAACACATTCCTTTGTCTTCTTCTAACCTTCTAGGACTTCTATTACTATAAACATCACACTGAATTTTCATTACTTACTGACATGGGCTTCTCCTCAACTTTTCACTGAAATTAATGAGGGAAAACATCAGATTATACCTAACTTTGTGTGGTACATTTTTATTAAACCACTGGGTTTATATTTAAAAGAAACCTTTAATGAATTCTTTGAGCTTTGACCTCAGAGAATAAGTTCAATCATTCTATTGGTGATCAGTAAGTCTGGTCTCATCCTGACTTTCTTTCTCACCAGAGCCAAGATCTGGGTCACAGAAGAGAGACATCAAAGGCAGCTGGGGTGGAGAGGGGAAGACTTGTTTGATGTGAAAAAAGAGGGAGAGGTCTTTGCTAAGTTGACTACAAAGAAGCACTTCTGTGGAAATGGCTGCTGGCTCACCAGGTCATTATTTTTGCCATTCACCTTGCATGGGTCAGAGGACTCGAAGACAGATTCCTGCAGCCAGAGAGTCTAAGCTACTCATGAACATGACTCCAACCTGTCACTGGGTGCCCTCCCCCCTCCTTTAAGTGCCTCTGCCTCAAAGGATAATGAGGGAAGAGTCAAAGTTGATTCCAGGGTGATGAGGTGACTAGGGAGATGGTGTGTCATTAAGAGAAATGGGTGGTCAGGGGCTGGCGTGCAGAGCACACAGCAGTCTGGATTTCAACATCCAAGTGGAGGTGTGCAACGGGCCAGCAGGAATTTAACTTGGAGAGCTGTCAGAATGCTTGAAGTGGTCCCTTAAATGTGAGGATGGAAATGACTCCCTAAAGGGGAGAATAGAGCAAAAAGAGAAACAGATCAGGATTGGAACTTCACGGAATCTCCCAACTTGGGCAAAGAAAAGAGAAAAAACAGTGGCATTTAGGACAGTAAAATTATTCTGTTTGATTCTGTAATAGTGGATGCAGTTTTCAAAACCAACAGAATGTAGGAGACAAAGAGTGAACCCAACGTAGACTATGGACTTTAGTTAATAATATTATATCAAAATTAGCTCATAGATGATATCAAATATACCACTCTAATTCAAAATCTTAATCTTAGGGGAAACTGAGGAGGAAGGGAAATTTCCTGTACTTCCTGCTTAATTTTTCTATAAACCCAGAACTGCTCTGAAAAATAAAGTCTCTGTATTTTTTAATCACAAAAAATATGAAAGAAAAATGGGTAGGAGGAGAACAAAAAGAGTTAGTGTCTTGGATACCAAAGAAGAGGAAACGAGAGTGGGCTGCAAAGAAGTTTGGGTTAATGAGACTGACACTAAATCAGAATCAGAATAGCCCATATGAAGCCATTTACCGTGTGATTTCACTGACTCAATGGCATGAGTGGCATCACCAACTCTATGGACATGAATTGAGCAAACTCCAGGAGACAGTGAAGGACAGGAAAGACTGATGTGCTGCAGTCCATGGAGTCACCAAGAGTCAGACACGACTTAGCGACTAAACAATACCAACTACTGCAACTTTGGAAGGTTCACTTGTTGTCTCCATTGTGTCTGAGACTCAGTGTCCTCATCTGTGTAATGGGTATATAAGATGTTAGAGTGTTTTGTCATTTCTTGGTAAACATATTACTGGTGGATGCTAGAATTACTTGGAGATGCTAGATTGTCATCTTTGATGATATTGAATCACATGGTGAGAAAGTTGTCTGCTTTCCAGTTCAATTTTAGTCCTAACCTGGTCAAGTAAAAGTCTCAGTTTGGCGCTTGGAGGACTGTGTGTGTGTGTATATTTGTGTGTATGTGTGTGTGCTCAATCATGTCTGACTATTTGTGACCCCGTGGACTGACTGTAGCCCACCAGGCTCCTCTGTCCATGGGGTTTCCCAGAGAAGAATGGTGGAAAGAAAGAGAGTGAAAATCACTCACTTGTGTCTGACTCTTTGTAACCTCACGGACTATACAGTCCATGGCATTCTCCAGGCCAGAAAACTGGAGTTGGTAGCCGTTGCCTTCTCCAGGAGATTTTCCCAACCCAGGGATCAAACCCAGGTCTCCCACATTGCAGGTGGATTCTTTACCAGCTGAGCCACCAGGATAGCCCAAGAATACTGGAGTGGGTAGCCTATCCCTTCTCCAGGGAATCTTCCTGACCCAGGAATTGAACCAGGGTCTTCTGCATTGCGGGCATATTCTTTGTTAACTGAGCTACCAGGGAAACCCATGGTGGAGTAGCAACCCATGGTGGAGTGGGTTGCTATTTCCTACTCTAGGGGACCTTTCTGACCCAGGGATTGAGCCATATGTCTTGCATCTCCTGCACTGTCAGGAGGATTTTTTTTTTTTTACTACTGTGCTACCTGGGAAGCTGGAAAGGTGGAGAGGAAGCTCAGTAAGGCTGAACCTTCCTACTCTCTGAGAAGAACAGTGGAGAAACCAGAGAACTGATTTTCTCCAGGGGCTCAGAGTCTCCCCTCGACTATAAGGCCCACAGGCCAAGAGTCTTTCTCACTTTATTTTTTTTTTAACTAAAAAATTCTTTTTATTGGAGGGTAGTTGATTTAAAATGTTGTGTTAGTTTCAGGCATATAGGAAGATGAATCAATTATGCATATATCCATTCTTCTTTTAAAGAATCTTTTCCCATATAGGCTGTTACAGAGTAACAGGGTTCCTGTTGAGTAGGGTTCCTTGTGCCATAGAGCAGGTTCTTATCAGTTATCTATTTTATATATAGTGGTGCATATATGTTAATCCCAATCTCCCAATTTATCCTTCCCCGCTCCTTCTCCCCTGATAACCATGAATTTGTTTTCTACATCTGTGACTCTACTTCTGTTTTGTAAATAAGTGCATTTGTACCTGTTTTTTAGATTCTACATATCAGTGATACCATCCTTTCACTTTAAGTGTAATAACATTATTTTTTCTTCACTAGATTTCTTTACACCATTTCCTCTTATGTAAGACAAATGATATAGATTCTCCACTTATGAAAATTATATACATTTTTCTTTCAAACGAATCTAAGTTAAAATACATGAGTTATTTTCAGAAAAAGAGTAAGCGCATAAAAACGCAGGGACAAATAGATATGGCAAAAATTGGGAAGGTGGTATGTTAATCTAGACTGCGGTTTGGGAATCTCTGAGATATTACATGCTTTTCTCACAGGGTCATGAAATCCAAATGACAAAGTATGTGTGAAAGTATTTTATTAGCTGCAAAGTACCCTTTGGGTGTAATATATCATCATTTTCATGACAAATGCTGCAGAGTTGATTCAGTTGAGTGGCGTAGGCAGAAGTCTGAAGGTGGGGGTTAAAGAGTAAGTGGGATGTGGAGAAGGAGGACAGGTGCAGGCAGTGGGTTTAACAGAGCTGGTGGTGAAGGAAAGAAAGCCCTGGAACTTTCTCTTGTTTTAGGAGAATGGGGGTGCCCTAAATGTTCCCATAGACAGAGGAGCAGTACATGTGCTTAGAGTCTGTGTGGTGGAGGACTGTCCTGGATTAGGCAGTGGAGGGAAGATTATGGGGAAGAATGGGCGAGAAAAAGAAGGCTACAGCTCGGCTCAGAGGTGAAGCCCTGATGGCCTGGCAGAAGTGGGGAGGAGAGGGCTGATGGGGAATAAGAAGTGAGTCTGTGGAGGCAGGTCTTCTTGATGGGAGGGGAGATGGTTGGAAATAGAACCCCCCCACCCCACCCCACCCCACCCTGGAGGAGCATTCTTCAGACTATGTGCAGAAGCATTTCTCAGGCAAAGTTTTCAGAATGCAGATTCCTGGGCTCTTCCTTCTGACTCTAATGAGGGGCCTGGCAATTACTCTTTTAAAAACACCCTGAGATTAAGATGCTGGCAAACAATTATCTCATCTAGGAGATACCATGGGGAAACAAAAGTCTAACAGGAGAAACTGCCAGCAACTTGGGTAGATAAGTGCATTATTGTGTATATTTCTTCCATTTGACAGTATCTATTGAACTCCATTATGTCTGGTGCTGTGGGAAACTCAGGTAAAGAAGGCATGGCTCCCGCATCTGCATGCAGAACCCTGGGAGCAGCTCCAGCTCAGCTTGCTGGGCTTACGCCTTGGTGCTGATACCAAGAGCTGGTCTGAGTCTAACGAGAGTAACGCCAGGGCTTTGGCCTCCAGGAGAGGCAAGAGGTAGTTTCAGCCTGGACACTTAACTCTGATGCTGTGTCTGGGCTCTGGGTAGGTATAAAGTCTGGTTGACAGAGCCAAGAGATCTGAGATAGGAAGAGAGACAAGGACTTGAGTACTTGGGAAGAAGCGGTCCAGGGTCCTAGGTGCTGGATGACTTCTATCCTGTCAACTGGTGATCGTCACTCCATCAGCATGCCCCAGATGTGAGGGTCATTAGTGAGCACCACTGGCTTGCAGGCTTGTGGCCAGGCCTTATATTTCTTCCTTTCTGAGGTTGACATTGGATTCTTCTGGTCTGGAGCTCTCCTGGTGTTGGTGTTAGTGGTCTCCCAAATAAGAGTAAAACCTAGAATGCATATTTAGTGGGGTCCTGAAAGTGTCCCACAAGCAGTCCTGTTTGCTGAAATCTGTGCTCTGTGATTGGAATCTAACGATTCTAGGCAGAGGCAGATGATACAGTTTGGAGTTGGTGTTGAGGCTTGAAGACTATAGCATTACAGCATTTAGTTGGATATGATTCAAAGCAAGTGCAGACAGTCTCTCTCTCAGAAATCTAGGCAATTCCAAGCTCCATTTGCCAAGAGGCTGGTAGGCAATTGGCTGTCAATGTGCTCACATGGAATTTGGACAACAATCTATCTTGCCTTCTCTGGGCTATCACTAAACACACACTCCAAACGTTTGCCTTGCTGGTTTAGTTTTCTCCATCCCATTGTCCTTCCTCACTCTTTCTCTTCATGCCACACATGGTACGCCCCTCACCATCCTTCTTTGAAGTTGTACTGGAACAACTATTCTACTGCAGTAGCTGTTGAACAGTCACAGACTGTCTTTTCTCTCATCTTCAAGGAAAGAGGCCATCATTGTTCCAAGTAGCAGGAACTCAGAAGCAGGATGGGCCTGCTACTTTGGGAAAGGGCTGGGCCAGGGGAGGTGGCACTGCCAAAAACTCTGGTGGGATTGATGTATCGTAATGAGGTAAACTGAGGAAATCATTCCTCAATATTCATTGGAAGGATTGATGCTGAAGCTGAAACTCCAATACTTTGGCCACTTGATGCAAAGAATTGACTCATTTGAAAAGACCCTGACGCTGGGAAAGATTGAAGACAGAAGGAGAAGGGGAAGACAGAGGATGAGATGGTCGGATGGCATCACCGACTCAATGGACATGAGTTTGAGTGAACTCTGGGAGTTGGTGATGGGCAGGGAGGCCTGGCATGCTTCAGTCCATAGGGTCGCAGAGTCGGACATGACTGAGTGACTGAACTGAATTGAATGAGGTAGATGATGGGACAGTTAACCCTGGATTGGCTCCTCTTCATGAAGAGGAAGAGGTCATTAGAATGTCTGTTTGGGAAGGAACTCTAGACTACAGCAGAGTTCCAATGGAATAGAATTTCTGCATCAAAATGAACTCAGAAGTACAAATCTCACATTTGAAAGAAGCAAGCTCTTATTTTGTTCTGATTAGATCTTCAATCTCTGAGGATGAGACAAACCTGTTCAACAGAGCCCCCTTGTGGAGAATCATATATACAGCTTTGTATTAAAGGCCCTGAGAAGTTCTGCAACAAGGAAGCCGGCTTCTTTTCATACTGCGCTTCCTAGTATTATTTAAGTCATAGGACTCTCTTTTTCACATACTTTGCTTTTCAAGTACATTACTATATACTTCCTGTAAAACTATTGTTCTACAAACTATTCTTTGGGAATCATTGTTCTAAGAATTTTATAATTCTAAAACCTTTCCTTCCTTAAAAAATATCTGTAATCCCCCATGATTAATAATGTTTTCACAAACTTAGGAAAGGTTATTTTTTTTTTCTTTATAAATAGCAAGAAAAATGGATGCATTAATTAACATATGCTAACTGCTGAAAACAGAACAAAGCAACTCCTGCTAAAAACAGAACAAAGCAACTCCTTAAATCTCAGTGATCTTAAATTATACAGACTATCCCCCAGTCTAAAGCAGTTAATGGGGGCTCTGCTCCATGCAGTCATTCAGGGATCTGTACTCCTCCTGCTCTGTGGCTTTGCCATCTTCAGAATGGAACTTTGAGGTCCTCTGATGTGATCCAGCTGTAAGTGAGGGAAGAGAAAAAGAAAGAAGACATGCTTCTGACTTGCTGGGTCAATTCTGCTCATGTTCTGTGGCTAAGGTCAGTCCTGTGCCCCATCTAGATACACATGTGCTAGGAAAGGCAGCTTAGCTGTGGGCCTAGAAAAATGGCACATACCTGGTGAACATCTAATTCATCTCTGTCTCTGTGAGAGAAAAAAAATCTTCAGTTTGGGTGAAAGTCAAAGTATTAGTTGCCCAGTCATGTCCGACTCTTTGTGACCCCATGAACTGTAGCCCTCTAGCTTCTCCATCCGTGGGATTTTCAGCTTGGGTATCTGAATCCTATTCTGATGCTAATCTTGGTGGGAGAGCAGAAGGAAGAGACCCAAGAGATGGAGAAGATAGTGGATGCCATTGAGAATGAATCAAGGGAGACAAGAGTTTGTGAAGCCTGCTGCAAAGTGAAAGAAATATTCACGAGCTACTTATGGGATAAAGAACCAGAGAATCCATGATCTCCATGAATAAAGAATACCACCTTGGGGCTCTGAGAAAGGGACTGAATGCTGTTAAAGAAGCGCGGGGTTGGGGGGTGGGGGGGAAGAAGGAAGAAGGGCACGGACAAGCACAAATTCCAGGAAGGATGTCAGAGTGGTAGTTATGCATGCCAGTTCTGTACTGGGAAATCGCTCATTTTATTTGTAAAATATCTTAAAAAGAGACATTTCTTGGAAGGGAAATGAAAGCATTTGTTTTGAAGTAGTTAATAGCCTGAGAAGACTTTTATCTTACTTTTCTTAGCTTTACTTTTGTAAGGTATTTTTTCCCCCTCTAGCCCAGGGACTCTCAACCTATGTGCCAATGGATTGCAAGTATCCTGAGACAATGATCTTCTTACACCTTGAGGAATGGGACAGAGCGGGGATAGAATCCTCAGTACATCCTTGGCCTCTGAGCATCTCCTCCATTCACTGCAGTGAATCATGCCAAGAGTATTATTTTCAATGTTCACCTTGATGTGGAAAATCTAGGGAAGTAGCCTACTAGCTTAGTATTAGTGACTGCTAAGGCACTGGTTTCATTAAAAAGCAGAGACATTACTTTGCCAACAAAGGTCCGTCTGGTCAAGGCTATGGTTTTTCCAGTGGTCCTGTATGGATGTGAGAGTTGGACTATAAAGAAAGCTGAGCGCCGAAGAATTGATGCTTTTCAACTGTGGTGTTGGTGAAGACTCTTGAGAGTCCCTTGGACTGCAAGGAGATCCAACCAGTCCATCCTAAGGGAGATCAGTCCTGGGTGATCACTGGAAGGACTGATGCTGAAGCTGAAACTCCAATACTTTGGCCACCCTATGCAAAGAGTTGACTCATTGGAAAAGACCCTCATGCTGGGAGGGGTCGCAGGCAAGAGGAGAAAGGGATGACAGAGGATGAGATGGCTGGATGGCATCACCGACTCGATGGACATGAGTTTGAGTAAACTCCAGGAATTGGTGATGGACAGGGAGGCCTGGCGTACTGCGATTCATGGGGTCGCAAAGAGTCGGACACGACTGAGCGACTGAATTGAACTGATACCTTGTATGGCATAAATACCTGCCAAGCAAGATTCAGTCCAATGTGAAATAGTTGAAGAAAATATGGTAAAGGGAAAATGAAAGTTGAGAAGTTAAGATGGAAACAAGAGTGAAATTGGTAGACAAATAGGCATTGCATGGAAGGAAATATCTCAGAATTTTCTAGCTTCCAATACAAAAAAAAAAAAAAAGACAGGAAAATCAATTCCACATTATCCAATATCAATAAGACAAAAATAAATTGTATATTCAAGAGGAAGCATAGCTATTCCTGGTACTAAAATGGGTCCTAAAAAATACATCATTTCATAATGACCCAAACCCTTCACAACATTCTGAGCATGAGTACAAATACATGTGTTATGGGACTTTTTTTTACGGTGTACTTCCATGTATGTTCAGGGCAATACTCCAAGTTTCAGGCTGGGAAAAGCAGCTTGGGAAGGAAAGGATGAAGGGGGGCCAGAAGAAGATGTTCAACATCACTGGGAAACCAGAAAACTTGCACAATGCAAAGCCACTTTCCAGCTATCACATTGGCAAAGGTCATAAAGAACTCAAAAGAATAATAATGCCTCATGCCTTTGAGAGTATGTAGAAACTGATACTTTTTATATTACTAGTAGCCTCAAGGAAGGCTCTTTCTAGGAAATTCACTGAAGGAAATAATTATGGGTGTACCCAAAGATGTCACTACAAAGATGTTTGTTGCTATATTGTTTCTAATTTCTAAAAGTGATGGACTAGAAGATTAAATAAATTGGAGCTCACTCATAAGATGAAGTGAAAGAAAGGGAATTTGCTCAGTCGTGTCCGACCCTTTGCAACCCCATGAACTGTAGCCTACCAGGTTCCATGGGATTTTCCAGGCAAGAATACCAGAGTGGATTGCCATTTCCTTCCCCAGGAGATCTTCCCGACCTAGGGGTTTAGCCCGGGTCTCCTGCATTGTAGGCAGACGCTTTACCGTCTGAGCCACCAGCATGGGCATTAAAAATTATATTGAAGGACTTTCCTGGTGGTTTAGTGGTTAAGAATTCACTTCCCAGTGCAGAGGACACAGGTTCAGTCCCTTGTCCTCAGGGCAACTAAGCCCTCAAGCCACAACTATTGAGCCCACTCACTGCAACTACTGAAGCCTGTTTGCCTCAAGCATGTGCTCTGCAACGAGAGAAGCCACAGCAATAAGTCCGAGCATTGTAACTAGAGAGTAGTTCACTGCAACTAGAGAAAACCCATGCAGCAATGAAGACCTAACACAGCCAAAAAGAAAAAAAAATCATATTGAAAAATATTTTAAAATAAATCTTGTCAGATGATTTTTTTAGACATGGAAACATATTTGTAATTAAGTAAATAAGATATTACCTTATAGTATATACAGTATGGGCTTCCCTTATAGCTCAGTCGGTAAAGAATCTGCCTGCAATGCAGGAGACCTAAGTTTGATTCCTGGGTCTGGAAAATCCCCTAGAGAAGGAAATGGCAACCCACTCCAGTATCCTTGCCTGGAGAATCCCATGGACAGAGGAGCCTGGCAGGCTACAGTCCATGGGGTCGCAAGAGTCGGACACAACTTATCGACTTAGCTACTACCACTACTATATTCAGTATAATCTCCTTTTCTTAAAAGAAAAGAAAAAAAAAAAAAAAAAGCACTCACACATGTACTCACACATACCCCAAAGTATAAATAGTGGTTTTCTTCTTAGGGTGATATTTGGAGTGATTCTCCTTTTGAGTATGTATATTTTTTTCCCATTTTCTCTGTTTCTTTTTTGTTGTCTTTATTTTCTAAATTTCCTACACCAGGAAATGAAACTCCCTTTTTAAAATGGAGGTGGGAGACAATCTTTTTTACCCATTCAGATCCTTTTGAATGACGTAGAGAGCAGAATGGCAAATTATATATATCATGCTATACCTTTTGGGTAAGAGATGTGAACATTCTCCCCAAAAGTGCCTGTCCCAGTGTTATTCAATGCCACATCCTCTGCAGTAAATTGTGGTGGAATGTTCTATCTAGGTTAATGCATATGGTCACCTAAGAGATGGCTAACAAGGCAGTAGCCCATCCAATGTCCTCTGGTCCTGTGACAATGGCATCTTTTTCTCTTCAATCCAACTGCAGCTGCTTCCTCCCATGGTCACACCTGGGTTGTGGCCATCTCCAGGAACTTCTCCACAGAAATCAACCATCTCACTATCTAGCTTATCCTCTATTCTTTCCAGTTCTTCATTCAACATTCCCTTCTTATCGTTTGTTCTTAGAATTGAGACCTCCAGTCTTTTGACCCATACACCTAATTTGTCATCATCCATTATCTGCCTCTTACCTTTATGTCCTTGTCGTTCAGTCCAGATTTCATGAAACAACTCTCTTGCACAAGCAATAAATTCTTATGCATTTGTCTTTTTCCAAAATGGAATTCATGCAATTCCAACCCTGGATCAACATAACATCCACCTTCTCCTGGCATCTGAAAAATCACCAGAGGAAATTTGCACAACTGGGTAACTTTATAACATCATATATTTTGGAATAACAATGCTTATTGGGAGCTGAATGGAGTGCTCCTTCATATTCCTGGAGAGCACATATTCCCTTCCCTCATCATGGCGACTCCATTCTTGCTAAATTCTCTTTAAGCCTTGGTTCCTTTGTAACCCTTCCTCAATTTCAGCCTCATAGTGGCGAGTCTGGGGCAGCCTCTCACCATGTTTCCTTTTCTGTCAGCATTTGTCTTCCTGGACATTAAAAACGCAAACCCAAAATAAGGTCAAAAAGAAAAAGAGAAAGGTAAAAAAGAGGAGGAGGAAGAGGAAAATAGGAAAGAAAGGGATGAAGTAACTATTTTAAAATAAAAGGAAACTAAAAAGTTACAAGGAGCATAAAACTAAAACATTTCCAGAAAGATGAGAAGGAAAAAATTAAAGGAAAAAAAACAGAGTATTAGTTAAAATCAATTTAAATCTTTATAAGATAAGGCACATGAGTTAAAATGGGTAATATTTCAAGGCAAAAGGCTTGAAGCTAATGAGATAAAAGCTTAAAAACAGAAAAGAAGAAGAGGTAAAATGCTAAGATAAAAGGCTCATGAGATGAAAATCTTAAAAGTATAAAAAGTAGATGGGATTAGGAATTAAGTTCAAGAATTCAGGACTGAAAAGACTAGGCTGGAACTTCCCTGGTGGTCCAGTGGTTAAGACTCTACGCTTCAATTGTAAGGAGCTTGGGTTCAGTTCCTGGTCGGGGAACTAAGATACCATTTGCCCTATGGCATGGCTGAAAATAAGTAAATAAATAAAAAGACTAGGCTAAAAATATGAAAACTCTTAAGACTTCAGCAGTTCTTCAGAGTTGAGTGCTTAGGGGTAATGGGTTTCCTGGTGGCTCCCCCAAGTTTCCTGGTGGCTTCTGTGAGAGCTACCAGAACCTCTCACTGCCCAGCAGAATGACATAGGTGGTTTCTCTGCTCCTGAAGATTCTGTACTCACTTCTAACATGGTGGGGGCAGGGTTCCCAGACATCCAAGCAAACAAATCTTCAACAACAGCTGGGTGTCCTATAATTCACCTTGATTCTGATAGTATCTATACCCAGAGATAGTATCAGATTCCAGAGACTGGAATTCAATCCACAAAGACTGCCCCCACCATCCTTACCTTCCTGTTCAGATGGCAATAGCAAGTCCAGGTTGTCACCTCTACTTCTGACCAACAGGCTACAGATGAAGCTTCCAACGACCAGCTACTTTCTGTTCAATCAGTTTGCTACAGTGGCTCACAGAACTCAGAGTACCATTTTAGTCACTAGATTACTAGCTTATTATAAAAGGATATGACTTAGGAAGAGCCAAATGGAAGAGATGCACAGGGCATATGGGAAAGGGCATGGAGCTTCCACTCCCTCTCTTAGAGCACCACTGTCCTTACATTTCCACGTGTGCACCAACACTGAACCCTCTCTTCTAGGTCTTTTTTTTTTTTTTTTGGAGGCTCCATTACATAGGCAAGATTGATTAAATCAGTGACCATTGGTGATTGTCCATTCAACTTCCAGTCCTTCTTCCTCTCTGAAAGTAAGTGGGGGTGGGACTGAAAGTTCCAACCCTCTAATCACTTGATTGAACTCTCCAGGTGGTGCAGTGGTAAAGAATCCACCTGCCATTGCAGGAGATGCGAGAGATGCAGGTTTGATCCCTGGGTCAGGAAGATCCCCTGGCATAGGAAATGGCAGCCCACTCCATTATTCTTGCCTGGGAAATCTCTCTCAGGGACAGAGGAGCTTGTTGGGCCACAGTTCATGGGGTTGTAAAGAGTCGGACAGGACTGAACACACAATCACTCAGTTGGTTCTCCTGGCAACCAGCCCTCAACCTATGTGTGGTCTAAAAGTCACATAATTAACATAAAAAAAGCCACCTTTAGTGCTCTCATCACTTAGGAAATTTTCAATGGTTTTAGGAGTTCTGTGCCAGAAACGAGGAGGAAGCCACATATATATATTTCTTGTTACAAATCACAGTATCACAGCCTCCATCACTGGTTTGAATTTAAGACCCTAGGGTGCCCTTACATGTTCCTCATAGCTCCCAGCCCTCAGGACACATTTCAGGCTCCTCAGTTTAGCCTTTGAGACCCAGCAAGAGTCCTCACAGTCTGTGTCTTCAGGCCTGGAAGTTGAACCACCCAATCCTGGTATGTGGTGTCCTCATGCCTCTTTGCCTCCATGCTTCCCAATCTCTTTGCTTGGAATGCCATTCTTCCCTTCTGTTGCCTGGGTAGGTTTTTCCTGTTTTATAAAATAGCTCAAGAGAAGCTTTCCCCTGAGAAGCATTTTCTGAATCTCACCATTATGCACTCTCCCATCTCCAGTTTGGTTTGGTCTTCAACACCAATGTAGAGTAAGTGTAGATTTGCTTGTCTGCCTTCCCGATGGAACCAATGGTGGGGGACCACTGACTATTTATGAAATATATACTCTAATAAAGCAATATCCAGCCACTTTCTCATCAGATTCTCCACAACCTTGCTAAGTAAGTAGCTGATAGCCACGTTTTACAGACTAAGAAGCAAAACTTAGTTGTTTACTTTTTTTGACAAACCTTTATTGACTTCCTGCTATGTGCCAGGCTTACAGGGGTTAAATAATTTGCCCAAGGTCACCCATTAAAAAAGCTGCAGGAGCCATTTATTGAACTCAGGTCCCTCATATTCCAAGTCTACATTGTCACTGCTTTGTTTTTTTCTTCTCAGCACAGAGTAGGTGCTCACTAAATGCTTGCTAATAAGCAAAAAAATGAATGGATGCAAACTCCTCATGTAGTATGCAAATGAGAGTAAAGCCCTTGTGAATCTATTTCTGCTTTTTAAAAAAATAATCTTTACTTCGTAAGTTATTCATGTTTTTAAAAAAAAAAAATTTATTTATTTGGCTGTGCTTCATCTTAGTGCCTATAGGATCCTCTGACCAGGGATTGAACCCTGGGCCCTCTGCACGGGAGCATAGCCTTAACCACTGGACTGCCAGGGTAGTCCCCATTTCTGCTTTCTTGATTCACCTCCTCTCACACGTGGCTGTGGTAACACTACTTGGTGGTGCTTGTGTTTGCATCTTCAAAATAAGGTGCTACTGAATACATGGAGCACGTTAGAAAGATGCCAAAGGTAAACTCGCAAGTTGCAATAAATTCCTGAGAATCTTCCTTTGAGAAAGCAAACAGGACGTGGACTCTTGAGTTTTTGAGTCTGAGATTTCTAGGATTCATTTTTATGGTTTGGGGGTGGAATGCATGGTTTAAGCAAACACAATTAAATCCAAATTACCCATGGCCTGGCAGCTACTTGCTGTCTTTTGGTGTCAGAAAAAGTCAGGCTTTAGACCTAGAATGTATCTAAAGAAAAGGTATGAAATGGCTTTCTCCTTTTCCTTTCTGTAAATATTCATTTAAAACATGCCAAATTCCTGAAGAGGTTGCCATTTTATTTGTTTGCTTTTCTCATTTGCTAGTATTACACAGCATGAAATCTTGTTTACAAGGCACTGTTCTTTTCTTGAGGAAGATACCCAGGGTTTGCATTCTCAGACTCTAAGTCCAAAAACTAAATACAGCTTTTGGCTCTTTGGGGCACCTCTGTGTGTTCCTTAAAATATGCTCATGTTTTTCCTGCTGAAGATTCTTCAGAGACAAAGTGCAGGCAACTTACTGTGACTCATAATGAGTTGATTTACATGGAGACTGTTTTAAATGCAGTGTATCCCTTGTTACGCAGTATACATGCTAATGGTTCATCTCCATATGGTTGGTACAGGCCATTTGAATAAAGTACCAGATGGAAATCATCGTTCAAACAATTCTTTTCCCATCACCTAAATGCAAACAGCAAAATGGAAGCCATTTTCCATAGCTTCCAAAATAATAATAATAATAATCATGATAATAATCATGATGATAATAATAATAATAGTAGTGTTAAAAATCCTGACAGATGCCTTCAGAGGGTATGGTATTATAATGACCGTAACTGCTATAATGGGACTCACAGATGGCAGCCGAGGCAGATCAAACCCTTCATTAGTCCTTCTAAAAACTGTCATATACTTTCTCTTCTTTATGGTTCAAAACACAAAAGGCCCTTTGTGCCTTTAGAAACTTAGCTGCAATTTCCACGAAAAAGAGAAGCACGTTAGCTGCTTTTATGCATGAGCCATATCATCAGCATAAAAATGAATTTGTGATATTTTGCCACATGTGATGTATTATTGCTGGGCTGTGTAAACAGTACTGGGCCTGAAAGGGAGCCTGGGGACTCCCGCTAAAACTGACAAATTGAGAAACAAGGCCATCAACTCTCACACATTGCATCCGGTGAGTAAATAACTCAGCCAAGATCCATTTCCAGCCCAGTCTGAGATAATCTCTGTCCTGGAATAATAAATCATGGTCAAGGGCGTCAGATGGCCCAGGCAGATCTATAAACCTGTAAACACTGCTATGCTACACCATTTTGATCTCTTTCAAGAGTTCAAGCCAAGTCATTCATGAGTTTAATCTCAGCATTGGTTGTAATTACATTCACAGCTCCTGTCTGCCTGTCAAAAACAGCAGGGTTGCTCTTTGGAAATAGTTCAAGGTAGTAGCTGTCTCTCTTTGCTGATTCTTTGGTTTTTCCTTCTACACTCATGGATTCAGCAAAAGTTAGTGTTGACACTGAGAATCAGGTCACGGAGACCTGGGGACAAGCTCTGTTGCAGAGGAAGGAAACAGAAAAAGATTACATAGTAAAATGAAATTGCTGAGGCAAAGAATTCTCTGTCACAGGACCTGGAACAAAAATTGGGGCCAGAAATGGCCTGGAGGATGACAAATCTGCTCAGTTCTGCCTCCTGATGGCCTTTCTTCCCTTTGCTTTAACAGTCCCTGGTTTAACTGTCTATTTCATGCCTGAGTTGGGTACAGTAGGACAGTTAACACTTGTTGATTATATAAGGTCAAAGCTGATCCATGAAGCTTAATATTTGGGTTTTCTGTCTGTATTTAGTTCTCTGTACATGCATGCATGCTAAGTCGCTTGAGTCATGTCTGACTTTTCGTGACTGTAGCCCGCCAGGCTCCTCTCTCCACTGGATTCTCCAGGCAAGAATACTAGAGTGGGTTGCCAGGCCCTCCTCCGGGGATCTTCCCAACCCAGGGTTTGAACCCACGTCTCTTACATTTCTTGCATTGGCAGGCAGCTTTGTTACCACTCGCACCACCTGGGAAGTGTTTAACCTACCCCAAAATTCACAATGTATGCCTCTTCTCATGAGCTTCACACTCAAGAGCTCAAGGACCAAAGCTATGGAGACCAACAGGGGCTACTAAGGAAGGATTTGGAGTTCTAGGGAATATACAGAATCCTTCTCTGATTATACTCACAGGAGAAGGAATTTGCATTTGTTAAACAAATGTAAAATTCCAAGTGCTGTGCTGCCAGGCTTGGGAATGTTCTCTCATTTAATCCTTATGGTAATCCTGTTGGTGGATGATATAATCTTTGTTTAAGAAAGAAAAAAACCAAGACCCAGAGGCAAAGTAACTTGCCCAAACATACAGAGCCCATTGAAGGACAGAGCTGGGATTTGAAATGCTCTTCCTCCTGTGCCTTGCCTTGGAAGATAAATTTAAGTTATCTCCCAAGAGTGATAGCTTAAATTCATGTGTCCTCTTTGTTCTAAGGATGGATAGGCAAATAGAATTTATGCCAGATTTGGTCAATTAGTAGTAGTGCCTGGAATGTTGAGTTGAGAAAGATGCTTACTGAGAAAGTGTCTTGTGATTGATTACCGCAGTCTGGCATGTATGCTGCAGGGTGAATAGTCATCCACAGACTGAGCATAAGCTGGCCTTCTCCTTGGGCTTCAAGAGACGGGAATACCGGACCACCTGACCTGCCTCCTGAGAAATCTGTATGAGAAATCAGGTCAAGAAGCGACAGTTAGAACTGAATATGGAACAAGGGACCGGTTCCAAATCAGGAAAGGAGCATGTCAAGGCTGTGTATTGCCACCCTGCTTAGTTTTAACTTATACACAGAGTGCATCATGCGAAATGCCACGCTGGATGAAGCACAAGCTGGAATCAAGATTGCCGGGAGAAATACCAATAACCTCAGCTATGCAGATGACACCACCCTTATGGCAGAAAGTGAAGAGGAACTAAAGAGACTCTTGATGAAAGTGAAAGAGGAGAGTGAAAAAGTTGGATTAAAACTCAACTTTCAGAAAACTACACTCATGGCATCTGGTCCCATCACTTCATGGCAAATAGATGGGGGAACAATGGAAATAGTGAGAGACTATTTCTGGGGGGCTTCAAAATCACTGCAGATGGTGACTGCAGCCATGAAATTAAAAGACACTGGCTCCTTGGAAGAAAAGCTATGACCAACCTAGACAGCATATTAAAAAGCAGAGACATTACTTTGCCAACAAAAGTCCATCTAGTCAAAGCAAAGGTTTTTCTAGTAGTCATGTATGGATGTAAGAGCTGGATTATAAAGAAGACTGAGCGCTGAAGTATTGATGCTTTTGAAATGTGGTATTGGAGAAGACTCTTGAGAGTCCCTTGGACTGCAAGGAGATCCAACCAGCCCATCCTAAAGGAGATCAGTCCTGAATATTCATTGGAAGGACTGATGCTAAAGCTGAAACTCCAATATTTTGACCACCTGATGCGAAGAACTGACTCATTGGAAAAGACCCTGATGCTGGGAGAGATTGAAGGCAGGAGAAGGGGATGACAGAGGATGAGATGGTTGGATGCCATCACTGACTCAATGGTCATGAGTCTGAGCAAGCTCTGGGAGTTGGTGAGGGACAGGAAAGCCTGGCATGCTGCAATCCATAGAGTCGCAAAGAGTTGGACACAACTGAGGGACTGAACTGAACTGAACTGAACTCCCTGGGCTACTAGGGGATGTAATCTATCTTTTTGTAAAATTGTGCCTGTATAAAATTTGTGTTGAGTAGTAATGTATGTCCTGTACATACATCCTGCATCAAGTAGCCTGATGCTCATATCTTGGTAGCAAGGTGTGGTTCATGACTTATTGGGAAGAAATTTACACAAAAAGAATGCTTTCCAAATGCTACTATGGAAACTATGAAGTTGTAGTCAATCAACGTTTCAGAGGCTCATTTTCTTGGAAGTAGAACACACCTAAAGATGCCTAGGAAATACCTAGTGTATCACACCCTGAAATACTATTTAGAGAAAAATTATTTCCCACCCTCTAGTTGAGTTGCAGAAAAAATGGTAAGTGAAGGAAGTCTTTGCTGTTGTTCAGTCACCAAGTCATGTCCGACTCTTTGCAACCCCGTAGACTGCAACACACCAGACCTCCCTGTCCCTCACCATCTCCCAGAGTTTGCCCAAATAATTAATATTACAGCAAAAACTCCTTCAAACATTAGCTGGTGCTATAATCAATTACCCTTAATTTATAAAAATTTTGTGGATTGCTTGCTGGCTACTCTGTTTCCTTTATATGCTCACTTACTTCTTTGCCTACTTTGCCAATCCTCCTCAAGATGAACCAACCACCCAGTGGTCCAATGAACAAGCATCTCCACCAAGTACCCTTTTTTATCTTTTTTTTCTTCATAGACTGCATATTTTAAACACTTTGGTCTAGCAAACAAACTTCAATTAATAATAGAAATTCATTTTTGGATTTTCATTCATTAAAGACTGCCTATCAAAGCTTCTGCTCAGAATATGACAAGTGTTACCAGATGTATTGTGTTTCTCTAGCTAAGTTCAAAGAAATTTAGTGTTTTAGATGGTCTTCCTGTGTGCGTGCTCTGTTTTGTCTGACTCTGCAAACCTATGGACTGTAACCCGCCAGGCTCTTCTGTCCATGGGATTTCCCAGGCAAGAATACTGGAGTGAGTTGTCATTTCCCTCTCCAGGAGATCTTCTCAACCCAGGGATTGAACCTGTGTCTCCTGTGCCTTCTGCATTACAGGCAGATTCTTTCTTGCTGAGCCATTGGAGAAGCCCCTGTGTGGTCTTATCCAGCATAAACATACACATTCTAATGGGCTTTTTGAAGTGATGGACAGTGTGCACTAATTCTCATTACTGCCTTTGAAGACTTTTATCACTAATTCCTGGGTGCCAGGTAGAAATTTTGTAAATACACGATGGTGGTGCTGGCTCCCTAAAAGTAATACCTGTTGATTCTCTTTGTTGGCCACATTTGATCATGAATTCTAGTTCTTGCTCAGGATAAAATTATTTCAGATGCTTACTTGTACACAGTTAACATCTTTAATTCTAGGGTCCAGGAACACAAGGATACCTTTAGTTTAAATTAAATCTCCAAAGTTCTTACAGGATTAGTTGCTAGTAGTAAAAGAGACTAGAACTCAGGGCAATACGGATCACCTACAATTTTAACAATTAGACCACACTTCCTCCCAGATATGATTTTTAAGTCCTTCAAACAGAAATAAACAGGTTTTCTGGCTGTAAGATCGCAGCTTTTGTTTCATTCCCAGTTAGCCTGGAATCCAGCCGTCCAGATGCTTCAGAAAGAGGGGAAGATGGTAAGACCAAATGTTGCTCAAAACCTTGGAGACAAGTTCGTTCCAGCATGAAATGAAGTTTTACTAGATTAAGGATTAATATAAGCCACTTCCCTCAATTCCTCTGCATGATTTCATGATTTCCCACTGCCTAGTGATCACTGTGACTCAAGAGCCAATGTCACACATGCCTTAGGAATCAAAATTCACAAATTTAGTTACAAACCATGCTGATTATTTGGTTTCTTCCACTGACAGAAGGAAGGATGTTCCTTTTGGACTAAACCTAAAAGAAGTGAAAGTTCTATGGTAAAAGTGATTCCCAGACTGTTTTTGCTTTATAAGCTGATCAAGCTGATCCTAACAGTCACCTAATCACATTACCCTCCTCTCCCAGTGGTGTTTCGACTAAGCATCTTCCTAACAACATGCCCCAAGTGGTTTCATACGGACTCACACCAGAGAAGATTGGAGAGGAGATTTAAACAAAATTTTTGTGAAAAAAAAGAAACTGGAAGGGACTTAAGTGTAAACATCATCAAAATAAATTAGAATAGACTTTTGAAAATTATCACTTGCCATTATTTAATCAGGACAATGAGATTACCAACCTAATAAGAGTCGTTCAACAAGACTTTACTGAGAGGGTTGCAAGAAGCCACTGAGGAAGGAGCCCACAGTGGGATTTTTTTCAGAACCTGGTTTACTGTATCCTCAGTGTCTAAACTTTAAAGAATTTAGGAGGAGAGCAAAGTGCAACTATGTCTGAAGAACCACCTAAGAAGTCCAGAGGCTGTTGATGGCTCAGTCCAAAATAAATGGACAGATTTCAGAAGCATCAAATTTGTGATCAACTGGGATTCAGAAAATGAAGAGTGTGTGAACCAGTGAAATTTGGTAACCTCATAAAGAAAACAAGGACATCAACTCCTTGGAATGGTACCAGATATGACTGAGATGCAGACAGGTGTCTACCAGCTGTCGTTCAGGCATAATCTAGGTTGGAAGCCCCATCCTGCTGCAGAAATTAAGAACACTGCATTGTACCTCTCTGACTTTTTTCCCTGGGGCTGTATCTGGCCTGGATGTAAAGATGTTTGGAGGAGACCATAAATCTAGCCCATGACCCTGGCTGCAGTCCAGTTTCACTCACCTCCCTAAATTAGGTCTCAGAGCAACTTGAGCTTAATGCAGGGGAAGATAATTCTTCTGCCTGTGGAAAGTGTTAGATGATGACAAAGATTAGATGACAAAGCCTGGTTGTAAAATCTAGGGATTAGAAAGAAAGTTATTTAGAACAGTTGTGTGTCTGCTGATTATAATATAGATATGATCAGTCCCATAAGCCTCAATATTATCTTTTTTTGGGGGGGGGGGTTATATTACTTGGTTTGCAGGATCTTAGTTCCCCAACCAGGGATTGAACCTCAGTCCCCGGCAATGAAAGCTCCAAGTTCTAACCACTGAACCACCAGTGAATTCCCTCTGCATCTTTAAAATGAGGATATAGTATTAGTTACCTCGATAGGTGGCTGTGAGGATAAAATGAGTAATGTAGGTAATGCACCTAGCTACACTGTTGTTAGTGGTCCCCAAATGATGAATTATGGAGAGAAGTTCCCTATCCTAGAAGTGAGAGATTCCAACTGATTGTTATTGAGTTTGAGAAGATTCTCTTTCTCATGTTCTCTCTCATTCTGTACACACATACACACACAAATATGCAAGTCTACAGGTATTAAGGAAAGTGTTCCTTTAAAGCTGTGGTACCTACATTTTCAGAGCTTGGTGAAAGCTACAAGCCCTCTATTTGGACAGCTACTAGATTCAGAATGATTTTTAAAGGACTGAATGATGGAAATTGAAATGCAGAACCAGTTTTTCAAGGTTCTGAAGTGTACCATTGTTGTGATCATTGTTTTCAGCTTTAACATGCATGCTTATCCTGAGCCTAGCCGGTGAAATGACATTGCAAAATTCATGGTTCCTGTGCTTCGGATACAACAATGTTATGATAATTTTCAAGCACTGTACTAAATGTTACACACACATGAACTCATACACCTTTTGGCTAAGTCCCCAGCTGGTGGTTACTTTTTGTCTCCTCACTTTAATGATAAGGAAATTGAGGTTCGGTTCAGTTCAGTCACTCAGTCGTGTCAGATTCCTTGCGATTCCATGGACTGCAGCATGCCAGGCTTCCCTGTCCATCACCATCTCCCAGAGTTTGCTCAAACTCATGTCCATAGAGTTGGTGATGCCATCCAACCATCTCATCCTCTGTCATCCCCTTCTCCTCTTGCCTTCAATCTCTCCCAGTATTAGGGTCTTTTCCAAGGAGTCAGTTCTTCATATCAGGTGGTCAAAGTATTGGAGCTTCAGCTTTAGCATCAGTCCTTCCAATGAATATTCAGAACTGATTGCCTTTAGGATGGACTGGTTGGATCTCCTTGCAGTCCAAGGGACTCTCAAGAGTCTTCTCCAACACCACATTTCAAAAGCATCAATTCTTCAGCACTCAGCCTTTTTTGTAGTCCAACTCTCACATCCATACATGACTACTGGAAAAATCATAGCTTTGAATAGACAAACCTTTGTTGGCAAAGTACTGTCTGCTTTTTAATAAGCTGTCTATGTTGGTCATAGCTTTTCTTCCAAGGAGCCAGCGTCTTTTAATTTCATGGCTGCAGTTAACATCTGCAGTGATTTTGGAGCCCCCAAAATAATGTCTTTTACTGTTTCCATTGTTTCCCCATCTATTTGCATGAAATGTTGAGACCGGATGCCATGATCTTAGTTTTCCGAATGCTGAGTTTTAATCCAACGTTTTCACTCTCCTCTTTCACTTTCATCAAGAGGCTATTTAGTTCTTCACTTTCTGCCATAAGGGTGGTGTCACCTGCGTATCTGAGGTTACTGATATTTCTTCCGGCAATCTTGATTCCAGCTTGTGCTTTATCCAGCCCAGCATTTTGCATGATGCACTCTGCATATAAGTTAAATAAGCAGGGTAACAATGTAAAACCTTGATGTACTCCTTTCCCGATTGGAACCAGGCTGTTCTTCCCTGTCCAGTTCTAACTGTTGCTTCTTGACCTGCATACAGATTTCTCAGGAGGCAGGTAAGGTAGTCTGGTATTCCCATCTCTTTCAGAATTTTCCACAGTTTGTTGTGATCCACACAGTCAAAGGCTTTGGCACAATCAATAAAGCAGAAGTGGATGTTTTTCTGGAATTCTCTTGCTTTTTTGATAATCCAACGGATGTTGGCAATTTTATCTCTGGTGCCTCTGCCTTTTCTAAATTCAGCTTGAACATCTGGAAATTCATTTTTTTCACATATTGTTGAAGCCCGGCTTGGAGAATTTTGAGCATTACTTTGCTAGTGTGTGAGATGAGTACAATTGTGAGTTTGAGCATTCTTTGGCATTGCCTTTTTTTGGGATTGGGATGAAAATTGACCTTTTCCAGTTCTGTGGCCACTGCTGAGTTTTCCAAATTTGCTGGCATGTTGAGTGCAGCACTTTGATAGTATCATCTTTTAGGATTTGAAATAGCTCAACTGGAATTCCATCACCTCCACTAGCTCTGTTCATAGTGATGCTTCCTAAGGCCCACTTGACTTCATATTCCAGGATGTCTGTCTCTAGGTGAGTGATCACACCATTGTGTTTTTCTGGGTCATGAAGATCTTTTTTTGTATAGTTCTTCTGTGTATTCTTGCCACCTCTTCTTAATATCGTCTGCTTCTGTTAGGTTCATACCATTTCTGTCCTTTATTGTGCTCATCTTTGCATGAAATGTTCCCTTGGTATCTCTAATTTTCTTGAAGAGATCTCTAGTCTTTCCCATTCTATTGATTTCCTCTATTTCTTAGCACTGATCACTGAGGAAGGCTTTCTTATCTCTCCTTGCTATTCTTTGGAACTCTGCATTCAAACGGGTATATCTTTCCTTTTCTCCTTTGCCTTTTACCCCTCTTCTTTTCTCAGCTATTTGTAAGGCCTCCTCAGACAACTATTTTGCCTTTTTGTATTTCTTTTTCTTGGGGACGGTCTTGATCACTATCTCCTGTACAATGTCACAAACTTCCGTTCATAGTTCTTCAAGTATTCTATCAGATCTAATCCCTTGAATCTATTTGTCACTTCCACTAGACAACTATTTTGCCTTTTTGTATTTCTTTTTCTTGGGGACGGTCTTGATCACTATCTCCTGTACAATGTCACAAACTTCCGTTCATAGTTCTTCAAGTATTCTATCAGATCTAATCCCTTGAATCTATTTGTCACTTCCCTATATAAGGGATTTGATTTAGGTCATACCTGAATGGTCTAGGTTTTCCCTACTTTCTTCAATTTAAGTCTGAATTTTGCAAGAAGTAGTTCATGACCTGAGTCACAGTCAGCTCCTGTTCTTGTTTTTGCTGCCTGTATATAGCTTGACCAAGCTTATAGAAACAGCATGTGCAGACCTTGGATTTGAACTCAGGTCTGTGTGAATCAGACCCCAAGTTCTTATCACTCCTTTTCTTCACTGCCTCTCATTGTGCCATGCTGATGGGACTGGCAAGCATATGACGCTCCAACACTGACTTGGGGCTGAACTTCAGAATGAGAACTTGGGAAAATGAATCGCCATGTGACCTGTCAAAGACTTGCCTGTTCTTTCTTTTCTGGAAGAGAGGTATCTTGTCATACCAAGCTCAGCAGGGTGAAAACCTGGCCCTTCTTTTTGAACTTATCTTGCCTTCCTTTTATTTTATGACCCTGGCTGCTCTTCCCTTGTAATTTAAGAAGAGTCATTAAAAGTTCATCTCTGCCCTATAGTAGTCAAGTCAAAAGCACAAAAAGATTTTCACTGTGAGTTGCAAATCTGTTGAGAATCTTGTATTTGATAACTCTTCAATCTTGTCCCCTCTCTTGTATGAAGTGGATGTTCTAATTGCCATTCTGCAGGTGAGGAAACCAAAGCTCAGACAGATTACTAAACTTACCTGAGGTCAGATAGCTAGTTGGTGGGCAAACTGGCATATAGATCTTAGGTCTAACTGAACACGATATTCTTGCTTTTTACTCATGCTGTGTCCCAACACTCTAATGCAATGGTCCTCAAGCAGTGGCAGTTTGGCC
This sequence comes from Cervus canadensis, assembly GCF_019320065.1. Classification (NCBI taxonomy): domain Eukaryota; kingdom Metazoa; phylum Chordata; class Mammalia; order Artiodactyla; family Cervidae; genus Cervus; species Cervus canadensis. The sequence continues at coordinate 59,535,118 of NC_057388.1, read as the reverse complement.
CTGCAGGGAACACTTGGCAGTGCCTGGAGGCATTTTTGTCAGAACTGGGGGCAGCTACCAGCAACTAGTAGATGGAGACCAGGGATGCTACTGAAGAGCCTACAGTGGCCGGTACAGCCCTCCACAGCAAAGAACAATCAGACTCAAATATTAATGGTACCAAGGTTGAGAAATCCTGTTGTGAAGGCAACGGGGGAAGCTGTGTGGTGTAGTAGAGGAAAGAACAAGCTTACAGCTCCTAGGCCATCCACAGGGAGTATCTTATCCCTCAGCTCTGCAGGTGAGATCTAATTACCTTCATTTTGCACACAGGGAAACTGAAGTTCAGAAAAGTTAAGCAACTTGCCCAAGATCACACAATGAGCAATCATTGGAGGTGAAATTCAAAGGAAAGCCTCCTGATTAAACCCAGAGGTTTCTCCTTTGTCACAACTGCACCCTCCTGGATTCTGGCTTTTCTCTGTGAATTTAGACTTTTAGTCTACCTGTACATTGTTTAGCTGGGTCAGTGGTTATCTAACTATAACCCGCTCCAGGCTTACAGGAGATTTGGTGAAAACATGAATTGCTGGGCCCTACCCCCAGAGGTTCTGATTCAGTGGGACCGGGGCAGGACTGGAGAATTTGGCTTTCTAACAGGCTCTCTGTGCTGCTGCTGCTGACCTGGGGGCCACACTCTGAGAACCGCTGTGTTAGGTCCTAAGTGTGTTTTCTTTTCTTCTTCTCGTCTGGGGGGAGGGTCATGTCCTATCTCCCCCTTGCCTCTCTCTCAAACTGTCCGGGGACACAGAGTGCTGAATGCATAGCCTGGCTCCCGTGGACAAGCTCAGGCTGACAGGCCTGTGAAATATTAGTGGAGCATGTGAAACCCACAGCCTTATGAGTGCTCACTACAGAGCTCAGCCAGATTACATGCACTGTTGGTCCAAGCAGTCCCTGCAGTCTCCTGGGAGTGAATTAAAATCATTTGCTGGTGACATAGGCGGATGGACTGGCTCTGAGTCGGGTCTAATCTGGGTCAGAGAGCACAGGCTGATCTGTCATCTGAAACACTGAAATCTCCTCCTGGCGTCTCCTGGGGGACCACGGCTGCCCTCTCTGCACAGAGGCAAGAGGGTGGAGGCGCAGATGGAGGCCTCTGTTCCCTGTCCCAGTGTCTGGCAGCTGTCCCCCTCACGGGGTGGCTGCTTCAGGCAGCAGTAGGTGGTCGGCTTCAGGAGTTGGGAAGTCAGGCTTCTCATAGCCCTAGGGGTTTCCTCCAGTTTATTACCTCTGAATGCTTGGAACATCTGATGTGCTTGAGGTCCAGGAATTTGTGATGAATGTACAATCAAGACATATGCTGCGCTCAAACCAGCACTAAGGAGGCAGAAGAGGGAGAGACAGAAATTAGTATTTGTTATTGTTCAGTCGCTAGGTTGTAGCCAACTCTTTGCGACCCCATGGACTGCAGCACTCCAGGCTTCCCAGAAATTAGCATTTATTGAGCTTGATTGTGTGCAAGGCTTTGTGCTTGATGCTTTACAATCATCTTGTTTTATTAATCCTCATAATAGTTTTGCAAGTTAGGTATTCTTACTAGCACGAAGAGATCAACTGACTTACCCAAGCCCATGAACCTTGTAAATGGGGTCACCAGGACTTGAACCCAAGGTAAATTTGACCCCAACAGCTGTAATCTTTCCAGTTAATGACAGAGAGAGAGACAGAGAGAACGCTTGAAAACCTGAGGTTCAAAAGAGATGGGAGTGCCTTATGTCTAGTGATTTACTTTGTAGTTCTTAGGCCAGTTATGACTTTATCAAGCCTTTGTCAGGTTACTTCAGAAAATCACTCGCTCTATTGTGTGGTGCTGAGAAATTAGAATGAGGGGAAATGCATTAGTGATGCTGTGAGGGATTTGATTTCCATCCTTAGGTAAGTGACTTGTGAAGTGAATATTCCCTTCAGAGCTTTGTAGAAGACACAGTAGATTCCAGAACTATTAATAGAGTTTTGGAAGAGGGAGAATATAAGATATTAAGGAGCTGAGACTTGTTTAGGGTAGAAATGCAATTTGTTCTCCTTTCAACCAAAGTTTGCCATCTTAGGTCTAGACAGAACTCTGCTGTTCTTTTTCTTTCTTGAATAGGAAAAAGAAATCAACTTGTTTCCTATAGTTTCCCTGACTTGTGAAAATAAAGTCAGAATAGGTCTTTGTAATGTTATCCCATCCAAGAAGAAGATGAAAGAAGCATGAACCCAAGTGATCTGTTAACCCACTCTCTATGTGGTCCCCAATGCATGGGTCTTCATTGCAAGTAGGAAGGGCACTTGAATTGGTAAGACTTTTTTTACATTCACTCATCTGGAGCAAATTTTGATAGCCATAGGACAGGCAGAACCAAACATTTAAACCACTGTTGTGGATAATTGGCCTTGAGCCTCCTAATCCCATAATATGCTTAGTGGTGTCTGCAATAGGCCTGACTTCCAGCACTGGCCAATTGAAATTAGACCCAATTCACAACATAATTAATAATACCTTTCATTACTTAATGCCTTTTACAGCCCTGTAAAGCATTCTCAGTCACATTATCTCATATAATCCTCAGAACCACTCATTGAAGAAGATATTTTCATTTTCAGTTTATAGACAAAGACACCAAGCTTTGAAAAGTTCGCACGGTTAGTAAGGGGCAAAGTCCCAACGCAAATTCAAACCTGAGTCCTATCTGACTTAGGCTTGTTCGCTACATTTCTATCTGCCTCTTTGTTTTGTAAGGTTGACTGCTGATTAGATTTGTTTAAAATAGCTTTTCCCTGATACAAAATAAACACATATTCTTATTGAAAATATAGAAAAATCAGTGAAGGAACTCTTCACCTTAATTATACAACCACTGTCAACATTTTGCTGTATTTTTTTCTGTACATATTGAGTCAGCACCTCTTCATTTTGGCTGAGGTCAGATTGTATGTACATGCTTCCATTTTCTCTCCCCAGGTGGCCCTAACAATATTTGTTTTTCTTTTTAAAAAAATTATTTTTAATTGAAGGATAATTGTTTTACAATATTGTGTCGGTTTCTGCCATACATCAATATGAACCAGTCATAGGTACACCTATGTCCTCTCTCTCTTGAACCTCCCTCCCACCTCCCACCCCTTCCCACCCCTCTAGGTTGTTATGGAGCCCTGGTTCGATTCCCCTGAGTCATAGAGCAAATTCCCATTGGCTATCTATTACATATGGTAGTGCATATGTTTCCAGGCAACTTTCTCCTCTTGTCCCATCCTCTCCTTCCTGCCTGCTCCCCCTGCCCATGTCCGCAAGTCTGTTCTCTATGTCTGTGTCTCCATTGCTGCCCAGCAAATAGGTTCATTGGTACCATCTTTCTAGATTCCATATATATATGTGTTAGTATACAGTATTTGTTTTTCTCTTTCTGACTCACTTCAGTCTGTATAATAGGCTCTAGGTTCATCCACCTCATTAGAAATGATTCAGATGCATTCCTTTTTATGGCCTAGCGCTATTTCTAAGGTCTGAAAATTGCTCTGAGGGATCTGCTGTGTGGATGGAGGGATAGAATTATGAAGGCATGCATACACAGGTGTATGTAGGACACAAAAGACTTAGAAGATATTGTCTGTGTCTTTGAAATGGCTGCCATCTAAATATTACAAGACTAACTTTTATTCATGCAGCAAATTTTTGGAACAAAATCACAAGGAAGCAACTAAATCAGGAGTTACTAATACGATATGTGTGTCATGTGTAAATGTTGAGAATGGGATTGAGCAGCACAAATTGGAACTAGAAAAGACAATAGTTTCTGGGCAACACAATCTTTAATTAAATTTTAAGAGAAATGATGCCTGTGGTTGGCAGAGAGTTGTATGGTTCTTTAGTATTTTCCAACTGTGTCACTATTTGCTGAAAATTGGGAAGTTACTTGTATTCTAACAATTTTCCTTTGGCATTTGAGTCCCTTGAGTGGGAGCACAGTACATCTAGTGGTCCTAGGAAACCTATTCTTTTAATCCATTTATTAAAAATATAAATGTGAACTATGTTTCTGAAGAGTGCTCTTTTCTAAGCATTTATGGAAATACACAAAGAAACAAAAATAGGTTTTTTTAAAAAATTATTTAAGCTTTGGTAAAAAGAAATGGTGCAACCTAAGTAATTTACAGATTAAAAAACTGAGTGTTAAGGAAGAGGTCAGCTTTGTTGATTTTAGAAGAATGATTTATGGGTCTACTTAGCTTTTAAAGTCCTGCTGTGACATTTCGGGAACATGCTTTTCCATTGATAAGTAATGCTGTAGTGTGATAGATGAGGAACAATAGCATAAGTTTGGCCAAATAGCTATTCTTATATTTGGTTAACAGATAAAGAAGTCAGGTGATATTTTCCACCAGAGTGTTGTGCAATACTCTAAAACTAACAGCTCTGAGATTTAGCACAGAAAATGAGAAATTCCCAGGGAAACTCTAGACTAGTAGTTAGAAAACGACAACCAACATCAGTTGGATTCCTTAAATACCTTTGCCTATGGTTTTCATGATTTAGTCGAATGTGCACAGACTTTGAAGTCAGATCTGTGTTCAAATCCCAGCTCTGTTACTCCTTGGATGTGAGCTTTTGGAGATGTTACTTGACCTTTATAAGCCTGTTCCTTAAGTCTCTAGAAAGGGTTAGCAACAACTAGGTCACAGGGTTGTTGAGAGGATGAACATAGTTGCCTGTGTAGAGAGGCTTATACAAAACTTGATGCCTAGTGGACCCTCAATATATCCATTCATTCAACAAATATTTTGCACACTGTTAGAGGCTGCACAACACAAGAATGACAGATGGTCTCTGCCCTGATAGAGCTAACATTTTAGTGGGAAAGACAGACTCAAAATAAGAGTAAACAGATAAGTATATATAATCACTATAAATTTAGTCTAATGTTAAAAAGATGCCAAATTCCGAGACTAATGATATCTGGAGTAAGAGTGAAACTCTGTCCCAGGTAGGAGAGAGAATGCTTTTTAACAGGCGACTAGAACAGAGAGCTAAAGCATGTGAAAGAGCCAGCCATGAAAGAGTAAGGGGTCAGCATTTTAAGCAGAAAGAGTAGCCTGTGCAGTAACATCGCCTGAGGCAGGCGTTAGTGTTCCAGGAACTGAACAAGACCAATAGGATATGGCCTGGAGAACAAAGAGGTGAACTGCTATGGAGCAATGAGTTGGGAGTCAGCAAGGATGGGTCATGCATGACCTTGGTAGAGAGTCTGGGTTTCATTCTAAGTACGATTTGGGCTTCCCTGGTAGCTCAGACAGCAAAGAATCCATCCTCACTGCAGGAGGCCCAGGTTCAATCCCTAGGTCAGGAAGATCCCTTGAGAGGGGAATGGCAACCCACTCCAGTATTCTTGCCTGGAGAACCCCATGGACAGAGGAATCTGGTGGGATACAGTCCATGGGATCCCAAAGACAGGACACAACTGAGCGACTAACACACTTTAAGTACAATTTCATCATTTGTGTTATTCCCTTCCCATTGTAATTTCAACCATTATATAGCATTAAGAACCTGCCAACTGTCATCCAATTTTGCAGGAATTCCAAGGAGTATGTGCTCCAAAGATTAGGGAAGAAATACTAGGGTGGTGAGAAAGTGTATCCTGTTGTGAAGTTAAGCCTCTGGAACCTGCAGCGAGAGACCCAGCATTTATTTCACTACTGCACAATGTATCAGAGCTGCCATGGCCTTGGAGCTCCTCCCATCCTGCTTCTTCATTTTAGAGATGTGAAAGGTCTGCATAAGGCATGGGCTTAAGGTAACGAGGAGAGAGAGATTTAAGTGCTAATTTATTGACAGTCTTTTGTTTTCCAGGAAGGGTGCTCAGTACTTTCCTCTTTAACAACCTCCATAGGTTCCTGAAAGACAGTCATTTTAGTCAGATTTCCCATAAAACAAAGATAAGTCAATTGGTTAAGAAAGTGACCCATTGGTGCAACTATTTTGGAAAATAATTTAGTTTTATTCTGTTAAATTGAACTTTCACTGGCAATCCCAGATTTTTACCTTTTGTTATATTCCTAAAGGAAATTTGTATATGAGAGTGCCAAGAGACACATATAAGAGTGTTTAAAGAAGTGTTGTTCTTAGTAGCAAAGAACTATAAACAATCCAAATCCCTATCCCTAAGGAAATAGATAGATAAAGTATGATATAATAACACAAGGGAATATTACACAGCAGTGAAATGGAGTGACTTACAACCACCCACAGCAATATGGATTTCATTCAATATAGTGTTAAATGAAAACTAGTCCCAAATGACTTTTTATAATATTATACTGTTCTTATAAAGTTCAAAAGCAAGTAATATAAATATATTATTTAAGTATATATGTATATGTGATCAAATGAAATTATTTTTGTTGTAAAGATTTGTGGTCTTCAAATGTTTTTGATCATGCACCTAATCAGTAAACATTTTTTGAACATTCATTCCTAATATCTCAGAGTTTATTGATAAACTCTCTACAGCTACTATTATTAATGTCTATTTTTTCTTCTTTTAAAGTAAAATGAAATATAAATGAAAGTTTGAATGGTTGACTTCTCCTCACACTCCAAATGATTGTCCTTTGTATCCCACTTTGGGGAGATATATAGACCACTAAATCATATTAGAAAATACTTATATTTCAAAGTCTCACCATAAATTTCCTTATTTAATGTTCATGATATCCCTAAGTGGCAGGATGGGCAGGCAGTGTTTTTCCAAATCACCAGTGGGGAAAGTGAAGCCCAGAGAATTCTTGGTTCTCTCAAAACATTACCAAGAATGTGGCAGAGTTTGGAGTAGAAGCAAGAGGGTCCAACCCTTCCAGTGGGTTTCTCACTCTGTATTTGGGAACTTTTAGGCTAATACCAGGGCTACCCAGGTATTCTTGCCTATATTCTTGCCTGGAGAATCCGCACGGACAAAGGAGCCTGGCAGGCTACAGACCATGGGGTTGCAAAGAGTCAGACACGACTGAGCAACTAAACACAGCATAGCATAGTACCAACAGCCTTCTGTGATTCTTAAAGTCAGGTCAGCCTGACTTCAAATTCTAGCTCCAGTGCTTAGTTGCCTTGTACCTCAGATGGGTCAAGGTACTGAAAAGCAGTGTGGTCCACACAGACTTTGTGTCTCTATCACTTTTTTGATATCAAATATGTTGCCACATTGAGATATTTCATAAGTGTACCCACTTAAAGATCTCTAACTCTTTGAGTTATAATGTAATTTTCTTCCTTATCCCCCTCTGAAGGAGCACCAAAATGTTTTGCTTTGTTTTGTTTTTGCATCTAAACAATATCAGCACGGGAAGTGAAGTGCTAGTCACTCAGTTATGTCCGACTCTTGGTCATCCCACTCTAGAGAGCCCGCCACGCTCTTCTGTCTGCGGAATTCTCCAGGCAAGAACACTGGAGTGGGTAGCCATTCCCGTCTCCAGAGGATCTTCCCAACCCAGGGATTGAACCTGGGTCTCCTGCATGGCAGGCAGATTCTTGAACCTGTTAACCTAGGCACCAGAGAATCATACAATGCATATGTGGCCTTATCTGTGAATAAAATTCCTATAAACACGAGATATAATAACACATCTTTACAGAGCTGACCTACTGAATGCCTGCACATGTTTCAAATTTGCATGGAATTGTTCTCTCAGGAGATTCCATTCTCCCTTAAAAAACACACATGTACAAAAATAAAACTTGATTTAAATGAAACAGACACCTTAAGAATCTTAACAAGTAGAGCTGACCTTTGAACATAATTTGACAAGACTTATTGGGCTCCCCAAGTGTTTCTAGGAGGTATTGGACAGATCAATGCATGACAACTCCCATCCTGAACTTCCATTATATCCAGAGGAGGACAGATTCCATGAGACTCATGGGCAAGGGTGACTTGGCCAAAATCAGGTGGTGCTGTTTTTCCCACCAAGCCCGGCTACAATCAAAAGCCCTTCTTTCTCCCTGGAAGCTAGCATCATGTGTTTCCCTTCATTTGATAGTAGCAAAGCCTTTTAGTACAGAGACCATGGGAGGCTGCCTTTCTGTGTAAACAGAATATACATGTGCAGTAACATACATGTACATACACAGGGACATACTTAGAAAACACACGTAGCTGTCCATGCATACATCTGATCTATTGATCAAGAGCCCAGGTTCACTCCAGTGTCCCAGAGTTTAGGGAATCAAATATTAATAATAGAACAAAATATATTAAATCTATTTTGAGAGCAAGTTACCATTTTACTGAAGACACTCAGATATCTTAAAAAGGCTTGGGTTGTATTTTAATCTTCATTTCTCATGGTTTTGGCCAACAGCAGAGTGCTACTTATGGGGGGGAGCTGTGGTGTTGGAGAAGACTCTTGAGAGTCCCTTGGACTGCAAGGTGATCCAACCAGTCCATCCTAAAGGAAATCAGTCCTGAATGTTTATTGGAAGGACTGATGCTGAAGTTGAAGCTCCAATACTTTGGCCACCTGATGCAAAGAACTGACTTATTGGAAAAGACCCTGATGCTGGGAAAGACTGAAGGCAGGAGGAGAAGGGGATGACAGAGGATGAGATGGTTGATGGCATCACCAACTCGATGGACATGAGTTTGAGCAGCTCTGGGAGTTGGTGATGGACAGGGAAGCCTGGCATGCTACAGCCCATGGGGTCGCAAAGAGTTGGACATGACTGAATGACTGAACTGAACTGAACTTATCCAGATCCACAGGGACAGAACAGGTTAGCGGTTGCCAGAGGCTGGGGCAGGAGGGAATGTGGAATGACTGCTTCATGGGTTCAGGGATTCTTTGAGGGTTAATAAACCTGTCCTGGAATTAGCCAGTAGTGATGATTGTACAACACTGCAAATTTGCTAAAAGCCTCTGGATTGTACGCTTAAAAATGGTAGATTTTACGTTAAGTGAATTTTACTTCAATTGAAAAAAAATAAAATAGAGACCAGGAACCAAGAGTGTTAAGCTGTGGAACAAAAACTTAGATCTCCCCAGTGCTAGGGACCAGAGGGCTGATTGCATCCTGGAGAGTGCCAAGAGGTGCTCCAGGGACAGGGCCTGGGAAGAAGGTGGGTGGATTCCAGCACTGGCAGGTGAAGGATCTTTGGGTCAGGACTGGTGAGTCCAGGAGGCATCCAGAAAATACCGACTCACCTTTCCCTGGCCACTGACCCTATTTGGCTGTTTTTTCTGACCCTGGATTATGTTCTGGTGACTAAAAGCAGGGTGTGTTTGTGAGTGCTTAGTCACTCTTCTGTGACTCTATGGACTGTAGCCCTCCAGGCTCCTCTGTCCATGGGATTTCCCAGGCAAGAATACTGGAGCAGGTTGCCATTTTCTCCTCCAGGGGATCTTTCCAACCCAGGGATCCAACTCGGATCTCTTTTGTCTCCTGCATTGGCAGGTGGAGTCTTGACCACTGCGCCACCTGGGAAGCCCTAAAAGCAGGAAATTCTTCCTAAAATGCAGAGGTCTGGTGTCCCAAAGCCCAGCCTCCACTCTTCTTTGCCTGGGACAGAATCCAGCCTAGAGGGGTCCTAGAGCTGATGCCTTGTGTATCACGAGGACCTCTGGACAACATCCCTGGGGTTGCCCAGGGAGCCTGTGACAGCAGGAAGGTGCAGGAGGCCAGCTTGCCTAGATTCCTGTGGCCAGAGCTTTACCCACACATGTTGACACAACATACATTTCCCCCTAACAAGTGAGCCCAGTGTCATTTCAAGTTCAGTTTAAGAGGGAACCAGTTTATTTCTAAAGTAAATCAAGTTGTATTTTTTATTTGGGAAACGAGAAAGTTGGGCCTTAGTAACTCATGTAGACTTTAAAAAAAAAAAATAGCTTTCTTACGAAACATTAATGTTAGGCTTGAATTTGGAAGTAACATGTTAAAGGTTTTTTTATTTCACTCATACAGCAGGACTGAAATGGTTTCCTCTGGCATAAACTCTTTTGTCTTGAAAAATACCAGTAATGAATGCTATGAATTTCTGTATCGGAAAATCTGAATCACCCTGGGAATCCACATGAGTTCCTTGATAAAATGTGAAATTAATTTTATACTAAATAAAACTTGAAAATGGTTTCAATTATGGGAGGGGGTGGGGAAAACATGAAATGAAGACAGTAATTCTACTGTATCATATTCTTGTTTCATTATTTTGAATTTTTAAAATATCATCATTTCTAGACACTGTTCCATTTCATACAGATGCTGAGATCGTGAACGAACATTGGAAGTTGTGGTGATACCTAATACAACCTGTCACCTTCTAAAAAGAGTCTAGGGCTGCTTTGGAGTAGGAGGAAATGGAGGGAAGAAACAAATATTTACAAAGCATTCACTGTATGCCAAGATCCGGGCACACAGGAAGAACCACAGTTGTCTCATGTAATACTTTCATCCAGTACTCATGACTGTCTGAGATAAATGCTGACATCTCTGTTTCAGATGGAAAATGAAAGCTCGGAGAGATTATTCAAGAGATGGCAAAATGATATAGCTTGCAACTGACAGAATATGTGTTTCTCTCCTACTCTGAAACCCACTTTTCATTGCAACCCCATAATCTATTATTGAGGAAATCCAGACAATGCCCATGGAGAAGATTTCTCCCCTCTTCAGCCTGGGTTCTTTCACCAACATCTTATACTTGGCCTGAGTTTCTCTTCTTAGTCATCATCCTCACCTCCATGGTGAGCTCAACCTTTCTGAGAGAGTCCCCATGACATGTCAGAAACTGGGGTCTGAATAGAAAAGTAAGCAAAACACAGTTGTACTCTTTGGCAGCTTCATTCGAATGCTGAATTTTGCAGTATTTGACCCCAGTGTCTTCACCTTAAAATGGAGATAATGGTACTTGACCTTAAGGGCTATTGCATGAATTAAAGTAGTGTCAAGTGTCTAGAATCAAAATACATGAATTCTATTCCCACTGCTACCTCTAGTTTTGGGAAACAGGCACATGAGAAACTTTATCAGAAACATTGAAAGATGAGATAAGAGTTGGAAGGCAGACAGCAGTTAGAGATTTCTTCCACCAAATGCCATCAAAATCTTGGTGAATTCACATAAGTATATACACACAGATGGTGTGCCTTCCCAGGTGGTGCTAGTGGTAAAGAACCCACCTGCTAACACAGGAGTTGTAGAAGATGTGGGTTCCATCCTGGGATGGGAAGATCCTGTCAAGAACGTCACGGCAAGTATTCTTGCCTGGAGAATCCCTTGAACAGGCTATAGTCAATGGGGTCTCAAAGAGTTGGACATAACTGATTGACTTAGCATGCACACAAACACTCATACCCACACCCACACATCTTTTTAAACTGAAATCTGAATGCAATATAGTTTCTAACCATCAGACTAATTTAAAGACAGCTCTGTGGTGAAATTTCATGATGGCAGGATGAGGCCTGAGTAGAAATGACTTCTTTGCCACACTCTGAATGTGATGTCACTTGGAGTCATGGTCTCCACCGCTCTGTCAAAAATGGGTCCAAATCAGAGCAGGAAATGGGAGATAGTTTCCTCATTCTAACATTTAACTCTGCTGTTGGTCAAAGGACACTCTTATACAGAAGCCATTATTTCTCAGAATGAAATGGAAGACTTTATTGTTAGAGCAGAACCCAGCTTTGTCTCTGCAGGTGTTGAAGTTCCCCTCTCACAGGCCCAACGGGTGAGTCAAAGACACACAAACCAAAGAAAGAGTGAGCGAGTGCTGGTGAGGGTGAAGAGAATGGAAGGAACTTCGACTTCTGGGGCTCAGAGGCTCCACAGTGGCCAACACAGAACTTTAGCAGCAGTTTTGAGCCTGTGAGTGCTAGTCACTCACTGACTCTGAGTTTCCTAAATTATTCAGAACATTTTCACCCATATCCTCTCATGTTGCCCTGGAAGGCAAGTAGAAGGAAGGACAAAAGAAAAATGACATCTTAAATTGAATTTCTAGGATGTGTTGGGCACTGTGCTAAATGTTTGCCTGTGGCCTTATTTCATCTGGTAGGTAATATGGAGATTTAATCTTCCCATTTTGCTGGTAAAGAAACTGAGTTCCTATTGGAAATGGGCTTTTGCCCTTTTTAGGTGTGTCTGCATGTGAATGTTTATAGTATATTGAGGAAAGTTAAACATACAAGATGGGCTTCCCAGGTGGCTTAGTGGTAAAGAATCTGTCTGCAATGGAGGAGATTCGAGTTCAAGCCCTGAGTTGAGAAGATCCCCTGAAGAAGGGAATGGCAACCCACTCCAGTATTCTTACCTGGAAAATCCCATGGACAGAGGAGTCTGGTGGTCTACTGTCCATGGAGTCCCAAGAGTCAGACATGACTTAGTGACTAAGCAACAACAAAACATTAAAGAGATTGGAGGAAAGTTTCCATTTTGAGATTTGAAGGCAGATATTGGAGAAAAGCAAAGCAAAACCTTAGAACAATAAAAGAAGTATAATCTGGCATTGCAGGTGAGGGAATACCTACTGTTTATGCCTAAGCACCACACCCAAAGAATTGTTACTTAATTCAGCCCCTAATTCTGAACCACTCCTTGTTGGTCATGTAATATGGTCATTTTCCTACATAGCAGGCTTATTATTTTACTACTTGGAAAATGCTGGGTAGCTGTAGTAATGATCCAAGCAATCCAAGTAGTGTTCAGGTTTGGCACAACAACCTTTCCGAGCCTGTTGAAAACAAACCCAAACAAAACGCAAGGGCCTTGAAAATGGTCAATAAGATTTGAAGATTGAGGGCAGGTTTTAAATAGACTCTTTTCATCACAAATCCCCAATATCCTGGATTCCAGTTGTCTTTAGCGTAAAGATAATGATGGAACATCTTCCTGACACTTTAGATTCATTTGCAAAATGGTTTTCAAACTGTGTTCTTTGCAATTTTAGGGTTCTTTGGAGGATCCCCCATGGGGTTCCCATAGGGGAAAGGTTATGGTTAATCTGGAGGGGCTTTCAGATGCCTCCCCCTCATATGCCTCTTCCTTCCCCTCACCCGACCTTCCTTTCCATCAGAACAACTTTGCTTTTATCGGTTTTATGTACTGCTCTTCCCCATTTGGTTTAGTTTAGAAAAGTTACATCGCAACTAACAATTTGAAAATCAAGCCTTTAGGAATGGTAGCTCTTGGAATTGAATACAAAAAGCCTTCCTCTGAGATTTACCTTAAGGTTAATGATTTGGAGAGATTCACCTGAGGGAGCATGGGCCAGAATTCAGGGAAGCACGTTTCACTTTCCAAACTCATGTCAGCTTTCAGGACTAAAAAAGAACAAAACCATTGTGAATACAAAACATATCAGAAAAAGAACAAAGTGTGGCAACACCACCAGTGAGATCAGACTCCTTTTAGCCCACAGACTTACTGATTGGAGTTTTCTGATGAGGCAGACAGACTCGTGGAAGGCTGCCAGGAAATTCTGGACATCAAATTGCTTTTGCTAAGCCAGCCCAGCGGTGCAGTAAAGAGCTAAGGAGTCCCAGGAGAGGGGTGGGAAAGGATCGGTCTCTGTTTCTCTACCCCTGATGTGGGCCTTTTTCGATTAGGAAGTGGAGTGTGAAGGAAGTTATCGGGGGTGAAATCAACTCAGCAAGGAACCTTTTTAGACCAAAGACCAAGGAAAACTAATAAAACCAGTTGGGCTGCTTCATGCTTATTGTATGTTGTGCATGTGGGTCAGCTCGCTTTACAGCCAAGACAGACACCCCCAAAACAAAATGCTCAGTTCTATGAAAGGATTTCCCAGCCCCTGAAGGGTGGCCTGGTTCTTTTAAGGGGCATTTGCTACATGAAACTCTAGTACAGGCAAGTTTCTGACACACTTTCTCAATTATTGATTGAAATGAAATGTTGCCTAGTGTATGGATTAGGATTGTATTTGAGAGGAACAAAGCCCCCCATGTTTCTTAGATAACATCAGGTCTGCAGGCAGCTCAGGGATGCCAGGATCCAGGGTCTTCAGTGATCTCTTGGCTCTCTGCCCTACAGACCCGTAGAGGCTCCCATCTTCCCTGGCACCTTTTCCAAGTTCCAGGCAGAATGAAGAGGGCAGACAAGAGTGAGTGGGCAGGAGGCTGCTGAGTCTGAGCTCTTCCTTCTTCTATTCCCATTCCCACATTTTTTTTTTTTCCATTCCCACATTTTAAGGAGATTTTCTGGAAACTTTATTCAACAACTTTAGCTTATATGATTTAACTGGAAAGTATGTCACATGCCATTTCATCCGCAAAGGAGTCTTGCAAACAACTCTTTTAGCTAGGAGTGTTGTGGCCCCCAAGAAAACTGGGGCTCATTTCCAAAGCAGAGAAGGTATACCATTCTGACAATTAGCAGAAGATTCCTTCTTCCTAACTCCTCAGGACACATCCACAGCACCCCAGGGCCTCCTCTATCTGGATATTCACATGGGATTGATTCCAGGATTCCAGTGGGTCCCGGAATCTGCAATTGCTCAAGTTCCCCATGTGAAATGGCAGAGTATTGGCATATAACACACAGAACTCTCTATACTTTAGGTCATCCCTAGATTACTTATAATATCATATAACGTAAATGCCATGTACATAGCTGCAGGCATGCAGAAAATTCAAGCTTTGCTTTTTAGGGACTCTCTGGAATTTTTTTCACCAAAAATTTTTGATCTGTGATTGGTTGAAACTGCTGATGTGGAACCTGTGGATTCGACTGTACTTCATTCTCACCATAGCTTTTCTTTGTGTTTTGGGTTCTGCTTTTCTCCATGACCTCAGATTGCTTATTGGAATATCACAGCATGCTTAGGTGGCAGGCAAGTCACATCTCTGGCTAACGATGGTTGTAAGTGCGGCTTGAGCTGAGTCATGGCGCTGTGTGTGGGGAATGTCGAGTCCAATCCTTTGCAGATGAAGCAGCTGGTGGCAGGCTTGGGAGAACTCACTAGTGACTGTGGGGCTTCCTTTCAGGTTTGCTGTCATGAGGTTGAAGGTTCACCAATGCCAAGTTTACACAATTTACTCAAGTACGGCTATTGTTCCACAGACGCAGCTGAGAAATGACATATCCCTGGCCTAAATTGTGCTAGAAACTGCTCTTATTTAATGTCTTATGAATTCTCTGGCTTAATCCCTACAGCAGATGTTTCAAGCTTAGTGTATCTAACCCCAGATTCTAACTACATTTCTGTCCCCTCCTCCATAGAAGGAGACCTCAACTCCTAGTTTGCTAAAAACAAAACAAAACAAAAACATGAGGTCATTTGATACAAGTTGTGTCCTTCATGCCTCCAAGAGCACTGCATTTTTCATTTCCCCTCTTTGTTTCATTTTGATTATGAGGAATCTAGTCCTTTCTTGGTTCCAGCACTGGAATCGTCCCATGGCTCTTGGCCATCTCTCACACCCCTCCAGAGCTTGCGTATCTGTCAAGCCCTCTCTCCTGTACATTTTCAGTTCCTTCATCTCGTTCAACAAGGGTCTCCTTACTTGTGTAGTAACAGTCGTGGCTACTCTGGTCTAGATCACACCTGCTCTGTTCTGCCACTTGCGTAAGCGTCTGCTTTTCTCCTCCAACCTTTTCTAGCAGGTTGGCTGCATCCTCTGCTGCAGGTCCCACCTCCTGATCTCTTGTTGGGGCTCTTCACATGCACTCTCTCCCTCTCTGGATTCAGTACTCACTCTCCTCCCTTAGGAGGAGTAAGTGCTCAGGGGGAATAAAATGGAAATCTGAAGATGAACAAATATTTGCTCTGATTAGGAAATTAATGGTGCTTTTTAAAAAGAAATCTGTTTATTCTTGTATGTACTTTACAATTTTTTTTTTTTTTTTACATTAAGCATAGTTTTAATCAGGAAAGCAACTTAAATTTGGATGAATGTCTATCTACTTAGGAAAAGTTCTTATCTACCTAGTAGCTCAGATGGTAAAGAATCTGCCTGCAATGCAGGAAACCTGGGTTGGATTGCCTGGGTTGCAAAGATCCCCCAAAGATCCCCCCACTCCAGTATTCTTGACTGGAGAATCCCATGGGCAGAGAAACCTGCGAGGCTACAGTTCATGGGATCACAAAGAGTCTGCGACTGACTGAGCGACTAACACTTTCACTTAGAAAAGCAAGTAGGTAAAAGTAAAAGGGGAGAGACGTCAAAAGAAGTGGACTCAAATGTTACTCTTCCATAATTTACTGTGTGTCACTAAGTGGGTTTTGTCATCCATAAAAATCCATAAAGGGGTAGCCATACTTCCTACTCTCAACATTTCCATGGCTTTTGTGAGGATTAAATAGACTAATATATGGTAAAAACAATTCTTCTAAATGATTAGCTTTAAGGACCAATTTGTCCTTTTTTTTTTTCTTTAAAAAAAATATGCTAACTAAAGTCCCTAGTTATTTAGGTTTTCTTATTTTTTACTGAATCTCCTTTATCTGTTCCCACATACCCCTCAGGACACCATATAGTTTCTCCTTAGCTCTACTTGGTTAGGGCAGTTTTTCAGACTTGCCTTGCTTTTGAGTACCTTGACAATTTTGAGAAATAAATATTGGTCAAATACTTCATAAAATGTCCCAATATTGGAATTTATCTGATATTTCTCTCATGATAAGACTGGGGTTGTGGGTTACTGAGAGGAAGACCACAGAGGTAAAGTACCATTCTCATCACATCATATCCAGGTTACAAACCATCAATATGATTTATGACGGTTGATGCTGATCTTGATCATCACTGGAGCATTCGTTTCTTTCTTCCTTCCATTCCACTTTACACCTGGTTCTATTGCACACAGTTTAGGACACAGTTCACGACTCATCCAACTCATAGGTAAGTACAACCAAATGAGGCCACTGGTCATATGTTTGGATGGTGTGGCCATATCAAGTGCCAGAAAGTCTCTAATACCTATGAGAACTTGCCTGCTTATCTCATCCCAGATCAGTAAAAGTCTGCAGACTGGCCTGGGTCCACAGCCACACTTTGAGTAGAATCATGCTAGCACATACAACACAGGAGGTTGCAGTAAATAATTTGAAATCAAACTGAGTCTGGGTCCACAACCACACTTTGAGTTGAGAATCATGCTAGCACATATAACACAGGAGGTTGTAGTAAGTAACTTGAAATCAAACTGAGTAGGATTGAGAAATAAAAGGTGAATTTGAGTTGGAATTGTGAAACCATTGCAGTGAAAATGGGAAGGGATCTGGGTGAGAATCCTTTCAATTTCCTTATCCTACAGATTTGGAAAGTGAGTCTCAGGCGTTCAGCTCCACAAGGGAATGTGGCGGTGAACTGACGGGGAGCCTGGGTCTCTGGGAAGAACCGGGGCTCTTCCCACCATCTGACTCTGACTAGAATCATTTCAGGTACCTCCAGAAGGAAGACCAGGGAAGAAAACAGGGGTAGAGGTTGGAAGGAATCTAGATTGACAACAAAGTTCAATTTCTCCCTGACTTTCTGACCTCCTGTTATCCCATTAAAACTTAAATGAGTGCCCAAGAAAACCAAAATGTTTAAGGAGATGCAGAGGTGCTTGCTCGGGTGTAAGTGGCATTCTGATGACTGGAGGCAATTTCTGCTTTCAAGATAAGTAAGGTAGTCTCCTTTTGGCACCATCCCACCTGTCCTGTCTCAGTGCAAGTCAGAGAAAAAGAAATTTAGGGCTGAGGATGGAAAACAAATTAGCAAGTGGCAGAGTCCCCCCTCCTCCAATGCCCTGTTCACTTCTACTTCCCTTGTAAAAAAAAAAAAAAAAGATGGAACGGAGATGTGGGTGAAGGGCTAGAGAAACAAGAAATCAGGAACGTTAGGAGAGGTTTCCTCATTTGACTCCTTTTTCTGTGGAAATGTATTTAAGATTAAATTAGACATGACATTTAGTAGACTCCCAGTGGAAAAATATTTTCTTATACCTGAAGGGGCTTTGGGAAAATGGAACAGCCTGGCAACCAGGCTTGCCTGGCCAGGGTATGGTGGGAAGATTAGGTTCCATGGGGTACATTGTAATACACTGCACAGGATCTTCAGGGTAACGGGTGATGGGATTCTGGGGCCATCTGCTTCTCAGCCATTCCTCAATTGTTTTTGTTTCATTTTAGAAGGTTTTAAGTTTAGAAGGGAAAGGTGGCATAAGAAATGGATTGTTATTTGTCAAGGCATTGCCCCTAGTTCACAACTTTCTGTCACTGTCTACATGATGAAGCCCCCCAGCTTCACCAAAGCACTCAGGGCATCCCCAAATCTGGGCCCACCTGACCCTGTGGCCTCACCTGCCTCTTCCACATCCATAGTTTCTCCCATGCCCTGTTTGTATCTCCACGCTTTTGCATGAGCTCTTTCTTCATCCTGGAAAACACCCCCTTCCTCCTTAGCTGTTGAAATCATTCATTCTTGAAACTCCAGCCAAAACATTACTTCCTATGAGAAGCCTAACCCAGTGCCCCAGCCTTAGTAAATTTCCCTGGCCCCACCCTCTGCCTATTGAATGTGTCCACAGTCCACACTTGTAACACTGGTTTCATCATGTTTATACACAAAGCATGTATGAAGTTCTACAAGGCTCACTGTTAAGGGTTTTGTATAATTGTCTTATTTCATCCCACCAGGATCTGTCAAGTAGTAACCATGATTATCCTCCTTCTATAGATGAGTAGAGCTTCTGAGTGACCTCATGACTTTCTCAGAGTGATACGGTCTGTAGAAGAGGGATTTAAACCCAGGACTTTCTATTCTTGAGCTCTCTCTGTTTCTTGGTTAAACCACTTGATTCACCACATTCAACTCTGTGCTGGTTATCCCCGGACCTAACTCCATCTCCAGCCCACATCCTCAGTGGCAACCCTCTTGGGAGCAGAATTCCCATTAAATGTCTCTCTGGCATCCCTAGTGCCCTGGCTCACTGAAGCGGCCAGGACTGTTTGTTGGCTAAAAGTTATTTCTTGCTTGAACTCTCTCCCCAAGTCTTGGTAAAGCCTCTGACTCAAAAGACTGTAGCTGATGCTTCTTGTGTAAGAAATAGCCCAGCAGTCAGGAAAACCCTCAGTTGAATCTTGGTGGCTGGCAAGTGATTTCCATGATACTCAGGGCTTTTGTGGTTAAAACCAGAAGGCTTCAGGTGCCAGTGAAGCCTTTTTCTTCAGGACCAAAGTAACCAACCTTCATTCTGTCTTTCTCAGATCCTTTACAAGGCTGTAGACTTTTCACATCACTCTCAGAGCCCTGTCCTGGGCAGCAGTGTGATTTGAGTCTAAATCATGACCAAGCAGCTCACAGCTTCTGTGCTGCCGGGGGCTGGGAGTATGTTTGAAAGCCCCAGGTTGCCTCTTTTTTGCTCTCTCTTGCCCAGAGACAGCTCCCATCTTCCCGACATTTGGAGTAGCTCAAAGAATGGAAAGATATCCCTAAAAAATAAATTAAAACAAATTCACTCACACACACACAAAGACTTTTATGTGTATGTGGGTAGGTATAAGTTTATCTCATCAGCTTCTATTGATTCTCTATATTGAGTTCCTCGGCCTGTTCTTGAAGCAGAAGTGCAGATCTTCCAGGCAAAGAATGCCTGGCATCAATGCCTGAAGAACTATGAACAGAGGTTTGTGACATTGTACAGGGGGCAGTGATCAACACCATCCCCGATAAAAAGAAATGCAGAAAGAGAAAATGGTTGTCTGAGGAAGACTTACAAATAGCTGAGGAAAGAAGACAAGCTAAAGGCAAAGGAGAAAAGGAAAGATATACCCATCTGAATGCAGAGTTCCAAAGAACAGCAAGGAGAGATAAAAAAGCCTTCCTTAGTGATCAATACAAACAAATAAGAGGAAAACAATAGAATGGGAAAAATTAGAAAATTAGAGTTTCAAGAAAATTAGAGCTACCAAGGAAACCCATCTTGCAAAGATGGGCACAATAAAGGACAGAAATTGTATGGACCTAACAGAGGCAGAAGATATTAAGAAGAGGTGGCAAGAATACACAGAAGAACTATACAAAAAAGATCTTCATGACCCAGATAACCATGATTGTGTGATCACTCACCTAGAGCCAGACATCCTGGAATGTGAAGTTAAGTGGGCCTTAGGAAGCATCACTACAAAAAAAGTTAGTAGAGGTGATGGAATTCCAGTTGAGCTATTTCAAGTCCTAAAAGATGGTGCTGTGAAAGTGCTGCACTCAATATGCCAGCAAATTTGGAAAACTCAGCAGTGACCACAGGACTGGAGAAGGCCAGTTTTCATCCCAATCCCAAAGAAAGACAATGCCAAAGAATGCTCAAACTATCTCACAATTGCACTCATCTCACATGCTAGCAAAGTAGTGCTCAAAATTCTCTAAGCCAGGCTTCAACAGTACGTGAACTGTGAACTTCCAGATGTTCAAGCTGGATTTAGAAAAGGCAGAGGAACCAGAGATCAGATTGCCAAAACCCATTGGATCATCGAAAAAGCAAGAGTGTGCTAGAAAAATAGCTATTTCTGCTTTATTGATTACGCCAAAGCCTTTGACTGTGTGGGTCACAACAAACTGTGGAAAATTCTGAAAGAGATGGGAATACCAGACCACCTGACCTGCCTCCTGAGAAATCTGTATGAGACATCAGGTCAGGAAGCAACAGTTAGAACTGGACATGGGACAACAGACTGGTTCCAAATTGGGAAAGGAGTACGTCAAGTCTGTACATCGCCACCCTACTTATTTAATTTATATGCAGAGCACATCATGAGAAATGCTGGGCTGGATGAAGCACAAGCTGGAATCAAGATTGCTGGGGGAAATATCAATAACCTCAGATATGCAGATGACACCACACTTACACCAGAAAGCGAAGAGGAGTTAGTCTCTTGATGAAAGCGAAAGAGGAGAGTGAAAAAGTTGGCTTAAAACTCAACATTCAGAAAACTAAGATCATGACACCTGGTCCCATCACTTCATGACAAATAGATTTGGAAACAGTGGAAATAGTGATAGACTTTATTTTGGGGGGGCTCCAAAACCACTGCAGATTATGACTGCAGCCATGAAATTAAAAGACGCTTGCTCCTTGGAAGAAAAGCTGTTACCAGCCTAGACAGCATATTAAAAAGCAGAGATGTTACTTTGCTGACAAAAGTCCATCTAGTCAAAGCAATGGTTTTTCCAGTGGTCATGTATGGATATGAGAGTTGGACTAAAGACAGCTGAGCACCAGAGAATTGATTCTTTTGAACTGTGGTGGTGGAGAAGACTCTTGAGAATCCCTTGGAGATCAAAGCAGTTAATCCTAAAGGAAATCAGTCCTGAATATTCATTGGAAGGACTGATGCTGAAGCTGAAACTCCAACACTTTGGCCACTTGATGTGAAGAACTGACTTATTTGAAAAGACCCTGATGCTGGGAAAAATTGAAGGCAGGAGGAGAAGGGGATGACAGAGGATGAGAAGTTTGGACGGCATCACCAACTCGATGGACCTGAGTTTGAGCAAGCTTCTGGAATTGGTGATGGACAGGGAAGCTTGGTGTGCTGTAGTTCATGGGGTCACAAAGAGTCAGACACGACTGAGCAAGTAAACTGAACTGCAGCCAGGAGTGCCTTAACCTTCAGGTTCTAAGTGTGTTTCTGTTACCTCGGAAAACTATTTCTCATCTATTCCCATGCATCTCTTTCCCCTCATGATGTTACCAAGCTTCCCTCATCCAAAAACCCCATGGGATTTTAAATGAAGTTGCATGACATTCATAATTAAATTTGGTGCACTGACCTCTTGACAATACTTATTCTTCCCATGTAGGAACAACATGTCTCTCTGTGTTTATTCATGTCCCTTGATCTGATTTTAGGTTTATCTCCACACAGGATGTGTGCATTTCTTTAACTGTATTCCTCAAAGTTTTGTACTGTTGTGGCCATTCTTGGGACTTAATGTTGAATTTATGCACACATACCCCAGCTGTTCTGAAAAAGGAAGTGTCTTGACTTTAAGTGAGTGGATTAGATACCTATTAGAGTGGTTCAGACTCTATCACCTCATGGGTGATACATCTCATGCTTGTGGGCTGCAGGGGACTGGTACATTGCGGGAGTTCAGGATCATGAGAGTGATGGGTAGGAGAAGAGGTCCTTAATCATTCAAGTGAAGGTAGATCTGTATCAATTACTTCCCCAAACGCAGGGGCCTCAACAGTCATTTGCTGTCCCTCACACATCTGCAGTTTGGCTTTGGTTCAGCTCATCTCACTGGGGCTTGGCTGAGTGGGGCCTTTGCTTTAGGCTGTGACTACTGGGGAAACACTGAACTCACTCTGCTATCTCTTCAGTTCTGCCCAAGATGGTACAAGCAGTCAGATTCAAATTAAGGTCTCTTAAATTCTGGACATTGAACCAGATTTCTGTCCCTTTGAGACATGTGCACTGGCCAAGACAACTTATATAGCTGAAGTCAGAGACAGTGGGCATGTGGTGACTTAGTTAAGTTGGGGTTGTGCTTCTGAGAATGCCCTTCCCTGCAAGGTCCTAGAGAAGGCTTGGCCACAAGAAAAATTTTCAGAAGATTTAAAAGGTGGAATTGAAGCCGTGATGGTGTCTATGACAGTAGCAGATCACTACTGTGGACCTGCTGGCTCACCTCGTAAAGAAGTATGCCAGCTCACGCTCCTTTAACTCCCTCCAGATCACCTTCAGCCTCTCTGACTCATGGGTTGGGTTTGTAGGCAGCTCCGAGGAGGGAAAAATGTTCCAGCCTTCTGCAGGTCTGCACGAACACTGGGGTCTTGGAGGCAGTGAGACATCCATGTGAACACGAGCTCATCCTTGTAGGCTCCAGCTGGCCACTGGTCTTTCCCACTTTGCACACAGCTCAAGAACTGGGCCTGCTGACCTCAGGCCTTGCACCTGATGCAAGCACATCACCCTTCCATGGACTGCTTCACCCACTCCCAAGATCACGCAGGGTCTAATTCTAAAATAAGTCCAGTATTTGCCTCATGATTCTGCTTTTCTGATTGAACCTTTCCTGATGCAGGTAAGGAGCTGCACTTTGTCCATGACATGGCCAGGCAAGAGATGGTGAAGAATTGAGGTCATTCATTCTATGTTGGTCACGATATAGTACTTGCAAAGACTAATGTGCCTGCAAACTTCTTCTGAATATTTTTTTTGTAAAGGTTTAAGGCAAATGGGGCTCCAGTTAACTTCCAGATCTTGGCAACTTTAATAATCAGTATCTCCCAGATGGCTTAACTACAGATTTAACTCTACCTCATATCCATTTTAAATGATCTAGGAGACATCCCAACAATGACCCTTCAAAAGCAGTTACCTATACTTCATTATAAAGGGATGTTTTAAAAGGAGTGTTTTCAATCAAAGAAAGCTGAAGGTCAGATCGCATTGTAACAAATGCTCCTCCAACAAAATTATAAATTATAATTAAATTTCTAAAGTCTAAATCCTCATCCACTTACTTGGAGGAATATTTGATTGGGTAATATAGTAGAATAATTAAACAATCTCTGTCTCTTTAGAGTTTTTTAAACAGGATTTGATCTTTAGTATAAATAATTTCTTCTTTAATTTGCCTACCACCATCCTGGATTCCTTGTTTCTTACTGGCCCAAACTGTGGGTTTAAGTAACACTTTAAATGTAAATTGCTTAAGAAGTCTTTTGTGTCTTTATTTTTTCTTAAAACAATTTTTGCTTGCCTGGCCTGGGACACTGGCTTTGGGGCTTTTGGGGAGATAAGACACTTCAGTGTTTTCTTGACAGCTGAACTAAAGAAAACCTCTTACACACACGTCATCTGATTTACTTCATGCTATTTTGATCACTCCTTCTGACAGTTCCGATTTAATTTTTCTTTCAAAAAAGAGTATCAATTTCAAGGTTTAGAGTTCTTAGGATTTAGAATCTTTGATTAAAAAAGTGAAATTTAATCTTGAATCAAGGGGAGGGAAATGTGAGCAAGATTAGCAGACTTCTTTTTGATAGAAGACTCTTGTAGCCAGTATTTATTATGGTAATGCTTTGTTACTATAAACCTCCTACGAATAATATTTTGGGGAGCTACCACACAACAAGGCATACATTATAACACCCGGGTTAGGAGGGGGGTGACAGCAACGAACTGAGAAGCACAATTATCTCACGGTTATGCATGCCTATGAAGTGTGTTATTACTTTTTTTACAACTTGTAGAATATTTTCATTGTAGGTGAAGCATCAGACACATTTTTATTCAAAGGAAGAGAAACAAAAAGAAGGTTGTGTCTGCTGTGTGTTCTGAATGGTACCCTGGTGGCCCTGGTCCTCTAGTTGGGGGAGCTAATTTATAACTGAGTGTCTCCCAGGCGCCAGAACATTCAGCTTTATTGTCTGTGTCATGGTCTTCTGACATCCATGGCACAAAAGGAGTCATTATTTGGAAATGGTGATTAGTCAGTTCGAACAGGAGGGTCTGCTGGTGTGCCTACAGGAGGTGTTGTTTTAGGTTGACTTAGTGAAAAAAAATCAGTAAAGCTTGGTGTGTGTTAGTTTGATGTTTCGGAAATCAAGTAACCATGCAACTGGCATTTTATCTGTTGCTAAAGATTTTAAGACCATATTGACAGAGTTCCAGGATAAAAATTAGTCAGTTCTGGGGAAGAAAGTGAGTGAGTAACTGTTAAGAACTTTGCCAACTGGTTTACTTCAGGTAGCTTTTTAATTCTCACAACAACCTACAAGGCTGATATTATATCCATCTTTGCAGAAGTGAGGAAACTCAAGTTCTGAGAATTCAAATGAGTTGCCCACATTGCTAGGAGATAGTTGTTGTTCAGTTACTCAGTCATGTCTGACTCTTCATGACCCCATGAAGCAGCATGCCAGTCTTCCCTGTCCTTCATATCTCCTGAAGATTGCTCAAACTCATGTCCATTGAGTCGGTGATGCCATTCAATAATCTCATCCTCTGTTGCCCCCTTCTTCTCTTGCTCTCAATCTTTTCCAGCATCAAGGTCTTTTCCAATTGGAACATGATGGAGCGCATATTCAACCTGGATCTGCTTTATTCTGTAGCTTGTACACACTTCCATTAAACTAACATTTCCTAAGATGTATTTCTGTGTACAAGAATACACAGAAGAACTATACAAAAAAGATCTTCAAGACCCCGATAATCACGATGGTGTGATCACTCACCTAGAGCCAGACATCCTGATGTGAAGTCAAGTGGGCCTTAGGAAACATCACTATAAAAAAAAGTTCATGGAGGTGATGGAATTCCATTTGAGCTATTTTAAGTCCTAAAAGATGATGCTGTGAAAGTGTTGCACTCAATATGCCAGCAACTTTGGAAAACTCAGCAGTGGCCACAGGACTGGAAAATGTCCATTTTCATCCCAATCCCAAAGAAAGACAATGCCAAAGAATGCTCAAACTATTGCACAATTGCACTCATCTCATATGCTAGCAAAGTAGTGCTCAAAATTCTCTAAGCCAGGCTTCAACAGTACGTGAACCATGAAATTTCAGATGTTCAAGCTGGATTTAGAAAAGGCAGAAGAACCAGAGATCAAATTGCCAACATCCGTTGGATCATCAAAAAAACAAGAGAGTTCCAGGAAAACATCTACTTCTGCTTTATTGACTATGCCAAAGTCTTTGACTGTATGGATCACAACAAACTGGAAAATTCTTCAAGTGATGGGAATACCAGACTACCTAACCTGCCTCCTGAGAAATCTGTATGCAGGTTAGAACTGGACATGGAACAACAGACTGGTTCCAAATTGGGAAAGGAGTATTTCAAGGCTGTATATTGTCACCCTATTTATTGAACTTGTACTCTTGCCTGGAAAATCCCATGGACGGAGGAGCCTGGTAGGCTGCAGTCCATGGGGTCGTGAAGAGTCGGACACGACTGAGCGACTTCACTTTCGCTTTTCACTTTCATGCATTGGAGAAGGAAATGACAACCCACTCCAGTGTTCTTGCCTAGAGAATCCCAGAGACGGGGGAGCCTGGTGGGCTGCCGTCTATGAGTTCGTACAGAGTTGGACACGACTGAAGCGACTTAGCAGCAGCGGCAGCAGCATGCAGAGTATATCATGAGAAATGCTGGACTGGATGAAACACAAGCTAGAATCAAGATTGCTGGGAGAAATATCAATAACCTCAGATATGCAGATGACACCACACTTACGCCAGAAAGCGAAGAGGAATTAAAGAGTCTCTTGATGAAAGCGAAAGAGGAGAGTGAAAAAGTTGGCTTAAAACTCAACGTTCAGAAAGCTAAGATCATGGCATCTGGTCCCATCATTTCATGGCAAATAGATTTGGAAACAGTGGAAACAGTGACAGACTTTATTTTGGGGAGCTACAAAATCACTGCAGATGGTGACTGCAGCCATGAAATTAAAAGACGCTTGCTGCTTGAAAGAAAAGCTATGAACAGCCTAGACAGTATATTAAAAAGCAGAGACATTACTTTGCCAAGAAATGTTCATCTAGTCAAAGCTATGGTTTTTCCAGCAGTCATGTGTGAATGTGAGAGTTGGACTATAAAGAAAGCTGAGCACTGAAGAATTGATGCTTTTGAACTGTGGAGTTGGAGAAGACTCTTGAGAGTCCCTTGGACTGCAATGAGATCAAACCAGTCAATCCTAAAGGAAATCAGTCCTGAATATTCATTGGAAGGACTGATGTTGAAGCTGAAACTCTAATACTTTGGCCACCTGATGTGAAGAACTGACTCATTTGAAAAGACCCTAATTCTGGGAAAGATTGAAGGGAGGAGGAGAAGGGGATGACAGAGGATGAGATGGTTGGATGGCATCACCGACTCAGTGGATATTAGTTTGAGTAGGCTCCGGGAGTTTGTGATGGACAGGGAAGCCTGGCATGTTGCAGTCCATGGGGTTGCAATGAGTTGGAGATGACTGAGTGACTGATGAACTGAATGTATACTTTGAATGGGAATACCATGGGTAATGTGTGGAAACAGATATGGGCAGGGATGGGCCATGACCAAATGCATTTGGAGAGTGTTAGATCAAAGACATTTATGTTTTTAAAACTGAAGGACCTCTCAGAGCTTTATAATATACCACCATGCAGGATTTGTGGCCTGCCTTTTTTTCCAGAAAGGGGTCATGTTATTAAGAACCGCACGACACCATCTGCCCCTCAAATGCTTTTTGAGGGAGCATTTGGTGGCATTAATGTTCTGGGGAACACCCATATCCCTGCCTCTGCTGGTCTTATATTCTCCCATATCTGCCTGAAACTCCCTCAGCACATGTGCTTGATTTGAATCCAGAAAGAGAATTTCTTTCTTTTTTTTTTTTTTGGCCACCCAGGTATGGCTGTATGACCTTTTTGCTCTGAGAAGAAAGTTAGCAAGCAAGCCTGAATCTGTATCCATGACAGGCGACCATGTGAATCTGCTCTTTGCTTGCAGTTTTTCCGGTTGCCTTGCTTTTCTTTCACCTTTGGTGTGAGCGCTCTCTCTGGCCCTCGGGGCATGGATAAGAGGCTCACTCTCAGGCTTCTGAGATCTGTGGGCTTCATTCTCCCCTACCATCCCAAGCTGGCATAGAAGACAGGCACACACATGCATAAAGATGCTATAATATGACATAAAGTGGTGGCAGGGAGATGCCGAATGTAACGGGAGCACAGAGGAACGAGGGACTGTATTGGAGAAGGGAAGGAGGGGCAAGGAGGGGGAGAGCAGGACGGGGAGCCTGAGTCTTAAAGATGGAGTACGGTTTAGTCTAGTGTCTACAAGGCAAAGAGCAGTTTATGTGGAGGGAATGGTACCAGCAGTCTAGAGCACAAGGACCATGATCTGTGGAAGGATCAGTTGCTCCTTCCAGCAGTGGCTGGAACGTAAACTGGGAGACACTTGATGAATGGGTAAGAGCTGGGGCTGCTGAGATGGCTGGTGGTCAGGCAATCTGCAGAAGATCTCATCTGCTATGTAAGAAATGAGAGCCACCCTGGGATCTGTGGAAAGACATTGTGAGGTTCGAAGGGAGCCAGTGATGGGATCAGATTTGGGTTTCCACAACATGTAAGCAATCCTCTCTAACGATGTTGGACGTTTCCCTTTTGGGCTTGCTAAACTGGAAAAGGAATATGAAAGAGCCTTTAAGATGGCTCCTAATCTTGGGGTGAGCACAATTGCACTCTTGTTTACCTTAATGTAATAGGATCATTATCTGGTTGCCCCATTTGGATGAAGCCTTGAAAGCATATTAACCTGTCAACTTTGTTCGCAATAATTAGGGAAAATCTCTCAGGCTCCAAGCCCAGGTTTTTAAAGCCAAGGGTAAAGTGGTCTTTCCTTGTTTTCTATGTTGACTTTCATTAAAGATTTGCATAAACATAACTGAATGGTGACTCTTGCTTTTTGGTGCCAGCCAATTATATGAATCGATTTTTTCAGGCCAAAGGTGTTTTTGATCTGCAGTCTGTAAAAGGTGAAGGCGTGGGTGTTGGCTAACCTTGACCTGAACAAGGAGAGGACTTACCTTTATATCTCAGGGTCTAATAACATTGACCTCAGTGGTAAATGCATGGGAGCCAGTGGCTTTGTAACCCCCCTGTGACAGAGGGTCTCCTGGGGAGTGGGAACCACAACTGCTAAAAGGAGGTTTGTGCTTCTCTTCTCCCTGTTCCACTGCCTGCCTCCATTTACCCAATTAAAGTAGTGGAGGGCATGACCTGCCTGCTGCTTTCCTGGTTTCACTCAGCCAACCCACCCTCTGCCTTTGGAGGGCATGATGGATTGGTTTGAAACAAAACCATCTCATTCCCAAACTGAAAGGTTCCTTTTTACAACTGGGAACAACTTGAAACCACTGGAGAAAATCATGTGCCAATTATGTATAAACTCCTTTACCACAAGGTATAAAGGAAGCCATAATTCGGGGGGCTTACATTTGATTGAATTCATCTGTTTCCATTTTGTAAATAGAGAGGAGGGAGAATCCATAGTGGGGGACAGTTGACATAGTGCAGCTTCTATTCCCAGGCAAAAGAAAGGGTGGCCCTGTCGCCTCACTCGCTCAGAGCCACGATTCCTAGGTGTAAAGAATCACAAGAAACCCTTACTCTGGAAGGGAGGTCAGCCATCCCCCAGAACCAGAGGCACCGAAGAGCAGGACCGTGTTTTATCAATCACCCAGCCAAGAACAACAGCCTTCAACTGGGGAAATACCCCGGCCCCCATCTGGGATGAGATTTACACTGATGGGTCTGTATTTGCCAGCAGCTGACAAGTCAGACTTTACCCTTAGCATCCCTAAGTGTGTTGGTACTAATTAGGTGAAAAATGAGATGCATTGTTAAAACTGGCTTTCCTTTCCTGCTTGGCAGCCTGATATTATGGGACACTGAAACCTTAAATTGCCTTGCAGAAACATGCCCTAGGATAACTGTGTTGTGTGGGTAGAGAGGGAGGACCCAGTGAGGGAATAAAGATCCCTTCACCATCACTGCCATCTGTCACTAATGAAAGACTGGCTTGTTAATAGGCCTAGAGGATTAATTACTATCTTTCTCCAAATGTGTGCAGCTAGTGCCCCTGATCTTTGGATGCACTAGACAAACTTGGGCGTAATTCCAGATTTTCCACTTGGCTGGTGGCATGACTTTGGGCCCCTCTTTGTGCTTCAATCTCCTTATCTGTAAAATGGGGTGTTTCTTTGTGCTGTTATGATTAAACAATATTTGAGTGTTATGTAACATTGTAAAAGTGGATCACTGGCTTTTTCCTTTCCATTCTGAACCTCTCATTTCCTGAGAAAGTGGGCTCCTGTGTTCTCTATTTTAAAGCCCTCATGATGGACTAAGAGGGTTCCTTGCTATATAGCAGAGAATGACCACATTCAGTGGCTGTACATGAACCTTTCCTAGACTTTTCTGTTTTCTCACCAGGCCACTTTGGATCATCTGCCTCTCTCTTGGCGACGGTGATAACTGGCCCCCTGGATCACTGGCCCTGCATGCTGTGCTGTGCTAAGCCACTCAGTCATGTCTGACTCTTTGCAACCCCATGAACTGTAGCCCACCAGGCTCCTCTGTTCATGGGATTCTCCAGGAAAGAATATTGGAGTGCACTGCCAGGCCCCCTTCCAGGGGATCTTTCTGGCCCAGGGATCGAACCCAAGTCTCTTACGTCTCCTGCATTGGCAGCCAGGTTCTTCGGAAGTCCCCCTGGATCACTGGATGTAACCTTGTATTGTTTTCTCTTGTTACTTTTTAAAATATTAAAATATTCTTCCCCAAATGAAAATGGATTTCTGTAGGACTGTTGCTGTTGTTTTTATTCAGTCAACTCTTGACTGTGCATAGACTAGGGGTTTAAGGCTTACTCTCCACGCATGATGTAGACCCTTGCTCTTCCCTTGCTGTCTCATCTCTAGTCCATTCTTCATTCCATTCTGCAAGTATTTCAAGATAGCTAAGTGACTTACTTGGATGATCTAGTTTAATCTTCACCTTGTCTGAGATTATCCAACAAATAAGTGGTGGGGGTGGGATTTGAACCCAGGCAGTCTGACCTTAGAACCTGAGCTTTAGGGATTATGCCTTTATCCACCAGGTGTTCCTTCAGTGCATTAGAAGAGATTGCACAAATGAGGCCCCAAATCATGAAACATAGATCAGATAAATCCAAAGGCTCATGTACGAATGGTGAAGGTGGAACAGGAAATGGGATGTGAGGCTCACACGTACCTGGGGGACTCGCACTAACGTTTAGTCCTGAAGCCAGTCACCTTCTTGCTCTCATAGTCAGCTGAGGTCTGGAGTGAGTTCTACTCCCAGGAAAAAATCAACCTCCAATTTCTTTAAGAGAAATTTTACTTGATATTTTTATGTGGGGGCTTGGTGGGGGTGGGGGGCGGCAAGGAACACATCATAGCTTCCCAGGGCAAGTCACTCTTGACATCCTAAAATAAACTTGGTTACACTGCCTGCCTCTGGGCAGTGAAAATCGTATTCATAGTTATCAAAGTTTGTACTCAAGCGATTGCTCCTCTTGCCCCTCTGGAGCCTTTAGATTATGTTTTTGTTCATGATTTATGCTGCGACCACACATCTGACATATTTTTCCTGTTATTGGTTTCAGGCATCAGAATCTCTCAGGCTGCCCCTAGGCTTGAGACATAAAGGCTCTATTTTGCTCTTCATATCCCCCTTTCACCCCCTTGGACATTCAGACCTTCCCAGGTTTGCTTGGTGGTTTGACCGCAACTTTTCTCAACTTGGACTTTGGGGGCATCCCTTTTGCCTCCACCTGTTTTATAAGCAGAGGTAGCCCCTGCTTGTGTGACAAACCTAGACTTTTTAGAGGATCAGTCCTATCAATTTGTCCAGACTTATTTGTCTTTGTGGGACACATAATGAAGGGGTTTCGGAGGCTGAATAACAGAGTAATTTTTTCCGTCCCAGACAAGGATGGTCTTATTAGGGGGTGACTATCGGTGCTACTGAGGCATCCGTGGAGCTCTAACAATATTTGCTTTTGAAAGGCTGGAAGTCCGAACCCCAGCAGCACTCAAGCTCCCGTCAAGACAACTGACCTAATCTTACCCTGATGTAAGCAATTTTAATTCATTGAGATTCTGCCTAATGATGCTGGCGATTTACATTGTTGTCATTCTTGAGTGTGATTATGTTTTCAAAGAAAGGGATCATTCCTGTGGAGACATTTTCCTCTAAATGCTTCCTTTGAAGGACTCTGCTCACTATGGAAGGGAGAGAAATGAAACAAAAGAGAGTCTTCTGTAAGACAGCCAGCATCTCTCCTAAGAACTCTGGGAAGAATAGCATCTATTGTACTCACGTGGCATTTAGATATCTGTCATCCAAGATCACTTGGAATGAATCCTCCAAGCAACGCTCGGGTCTATAGGAATTTTTAGGGTTCCCTGTGCTCAAGTTTTGCTTTGTTGTTGTTTTGTCACTAAGTTGCATCCGACTCTTTTGCAACCCTGTGGATTGTAGCCCTCCAGGCTCCTCTGTCTATGGGATTCTCCAGGCAAGAATACAGGAGTGGGTTGCCATTTTTTCCTCCAGAGGATTTTCCTGACCCAGGGACCAAACCCGCATCTCCTGCACGGAAGGCAGATTCTTTACTGCTGAGCCA
The DNA here is from genome assembly GCF_019320065.1 of Cervus canadensis. Lineage (NCBI taxonomy): Eukaryota > Metazoa > Chordata > Mammalia > Artiodactyla > Cervidae > Cervus > Cervus canadensis. The sequence continues at coordinate 59,502,959 of NC_057388.1, read as the reverse complement.
TAGGAGCAGATTTGGCTTGAGCCAGTATTATTGTCAAAAGCAGGATCCCCTTGACTCCATGGGAAGGGGGTTTCTACTACCCCAGAGATAGAGCGGGCACTCTGCAAAGCACTTAGATCCAGAAAGGATACCATGAAGGGAAACCTGATGAGCTTAGTGGTTAAAGAGTCAGACACGACTGAGCAACTAAACAACAAAAACAACAGGAGGAAAATTAGAGGAAGGAATAAGAGGTAGAGATGGTAACTATCGTTGGAAAGCCATCTTCAGAACCCTGGCCACCGCTGAAGAAGAGAGAAGGTTTGGCTTGGCCAGGTGGCTAAAAAATATCACAAGTGTATGTTACAGTGACTGTTTGCATCCTTCCTTCATACATATGACATGTATCACATACACCAGGCACTGCTAGGGTCTTGGGTTAATAGTCATCTGTCATTTGAATGTTGTGAGAGCCCCCCAAACTGGTCTTGCTTTCATCCATTCCTCACCCTTAACAATCTTATCAACAGAACAGCCAGACTGATCCCAGGAAAATGCATGTTCAGGTCTTGTCACCTTCCAGAGGCTTTCAGCATCTCTCGGAGTAAGTCTGTACAATAGTCACATGTGAATGGCCAAGATCTCCCCTAAACACCCTATTTCCCACTCCAACACCTCTAAATTCTCACTGAGCCACTGAGACCCAGCTTACATGCCACCACCCCCTGAAGAAGCCCTTGGGCCCCCGTGCACCCCTTTGCTTGTGTCTCAGTTGTTATACTGACACCCAATTTCTCTCTTATCTTCTCCATGCCCACTTTGGTCTCCGAGGTTCTGCTAGAGGAACTGGCTTTCACTTAACTCAGAATCATCCCAAGACTAAGTTCTTAGGAGTATTGTTGAATGAATGAACAAATGAATGTGTGCTAGACTGATGCCACTTCTCCGTGGGGTGCCTATGGCTCTGGGACTCCAGGGCAGCCAGCAGACCGGTTCTACCACTGGTTATGCTCACACCACGCCTGTGTGCCGTGATGCCCCATAGCCAAAACCAGGAGCCAAAACACTTCATTTTTCTGCCCCCAAAGATATCTAGAGACTCCCCACAATTCCATTCCTGGCTCCTGGAGAAATAAAGCATGACTAGAAGATCCTTCCTCGCTTCCTCAGTCCTGGGGTGGCCCCAGGAGAGGGTGGGCAGGATGGGTAAACACCCTTGCAGCCGGGCCTGTGCCCTGTTCACCCCCATCTCCTGCCTTGTGGAGCTGGGCTCTGTAGACTGGCCCCCCATGTTCGGGGGCTCCATCGATGCAAATATTGTTGAGACGCTCCACCATGGGGGGATGGGGAAGGAAAAGCCATCACGGGGGACACATGTGTCTGCAGTGCCTCTTCCAGGGGATAACAGTCTGGGCAGAGTCAGCTGTGGGATCAGACTGCCGGACCCTGAGGCAGGGGAGAAAACCCTGCACAGATCTGAAGGGCCCCCCACTGCCCCCCCACCATGAACTAGTGGCACCTACTGTGGCCAGGCCTTTCTCCATGGCAGGCACACAGTGGGCTTCTGGCACTGAAAAAGGCTTGGAAAAATTATAGGGGGAAAAACTATTTGCTTGTGGCACACTGCCCAGGCGGGTTAATCCAATCCCTCCAAGGAGAGTTCTTCCTGAACACTTGTAATTAATCTGGAGAGCTCATGGCCTCAGGAGGTTATGAGGGCAAATTACTCAGTAGGTTTCCAAAAGGGAGTTGTTGTCCAGGTGGAAAGAGTAGCATCTCCCTTAGACAAGGGCAGTAAGTCTGCAAGGATTGTCAGTGGGACTGCTGGGACAGAGGAAATACAAAGGTCTGGAGGAAGGATAAAGTTAATACTAGTTAATTTCTAGAGAGCAATTGCCTGACTCTGTGAGCTCAGCACTTTTTTTGCACCTGCTGGTATGATTCTTATAAACAGTGACTCTTGTCATTCTCATTTGACAGATGAGGGGAAAGGAGCCCAGAGACATTAAGTAACTTGTCCATGGTCACACAGCGAACACACACTGAGTTAAAATCTAAACTAAGGCACAGGCTTTCTAGATCGGCTTTTAATAAGTGGGCCTTAGTTCTTTGCTGCCATGGGTTGGAATGGCCTTGGTGAGGCCATGCATGTCTTTTCCTTGTGAATTAGTGCCATGTGTAGAGAGAGTTTCAAATTTGGAAAATACAATTGGTCATTAGTAGCATGACTCTAGAGCAAGGCATTTCATCTTTGAGTAGTGTCCTTGTCTGATAGAGCAGACATAATAACACCTCTCTTACCCATTTTGTGTGGTTAAATGTAATGGTGTACTGAAATACACAATAGACATACAAAAGTGCTATTGAACTGTCAGACTGTGTTGTGAAATTATCTACAATTTTGGTAAAATGAAAGCATTAAAGCCAGGCTGTCCAATGGTCTTTCTGAATAATGGAAATACTTTTTATGGATGCTGTTCAATATGGTAGCCACTGGCCCCATATGGCTATAAAAACCCTTGAAATGTGACTAGTGAGATTCAGGAACTACATTTTAAATTTCATTTCATTAATTTGAACAGCCTGTGTGTGGCTGGTTGCTACCATGGTGAAAGCACAGGAGATGGTTTCATCTGGGAAAGACTTTGGAGATCCTTGAGTCCAACCTCGTTTCACAGATGACAAGACTGAGGTTCTTAGTGGGGCAGGAGCTTGCTCAAGGTCATTTGGTAAGTTAGCAGAGAGCAGGTTAGAATCAGGTCTTCAAGCACCCTGCTATTCTCTACTTTAAGCATTCTGAATATCCCTATAAGTAGATTAGAAAAGAAGATTGATCATTATCAACCTAAAATCCATATGAAATACCAGGAAGGCTCTGGTTTTGAAGAGGGGCTGAGGCTAGAGGGCAATAAGGAATGCCCACACCCATTTTTGTGACACATTGTGTGACGCATTGTGTGATTCTCTCCACTAGGAGCCTAACTGGGTGTTGCCCTGAACAAGTAGGCATCTTCTTGCTTAGAGTCAACAGACAGGAAACCGTTTTTCACTGAAACCCATCACAAGAGTGATGGAGACACCTTTGGCGAGGTCCACCTCTCCAAGGAATAGTCCTGCCAGTGATGGAGGGCTTGGGGCTCAGTGGACTGTAATGGTATATCTGTGGAAAGAAAGAAAAGGCCTGTGGTGAGGCTGCAACCTTGGTGCCAAATCACAATCTATAATTGGGCCTGATTTTTTCCATATGTATCAACAAAAACAGCTTTGCTTTCATGGAGATGAAAGCAACCCCTCTCTTTGGTCCTATTTCCCTTTTGTATGTATTTCCCAGGTCTCCACTGGGTTCATCAATCTCCAATCAAAACAAACCTACAAGAGAACAAATCAGAAATTAGGGATATGGAAGGACTTAATGGAGAAAATATCTTTCTTTATAATTTCCATGGCAGAGAGATAAGCTGTATTTCTCTCTCTCTCTCTCTCTTTTTTTTTTTTTTTTCTTTTCTTAACCAAAACAAAGTTAAATTACTCTGCCATAGTTTTGGTGAAATCATATTCTTGGGGTGCATGAGTGCTCTTTATGGCCCTGTGGACTACAGCCTGCCAATCTCCTCTGTCCAAGGGATTTTCCAGGCAAGAATACTAGATTGGGTTGCCATTTCCTCCTCCAGGAGATCTTCCTGGCCCAGGGATTGAACTCCTGCACCTCCTTCTGCTGGTAGGCAGATTGTTTACTCCTGAGCTACCTGGAAAGTCCATATTCTTGGGGAAGTGAAAGCAAAGTCTTAACAGCAGTAGATTCGTGAATCTGTGTGAACCATCTTTCTTAAAGGACACATACATTGTCAACCCACATTTTGTACTGCTGCCAAAACAAAAAACTGCAGACTGGAAGCTTTGAGCAAGAAAAATGTATCTACTTACAGTTCTGGAGGCTGGAAGTTCGAGATCAAGGTCCAGCCGCTTTGGTTTCTCCCGGTCGCTCCCCTTGGCTTACGGATAGCCCCCTTCTCCCTGGGTCCTTGGGCTTTTTCTCTGTGCTATATCCCTGGTGTCTCTTCCTCTTTCTGTAAGAACTTCAGTCCAATTGGATTATGACCCCACCCGTACGACCTCATTTAACCTTAATTAACTCTTCAAAGACTTTACCTCCAAATATAGTCACAAGGGAACCTAAGGCTGCAGCATATGAACTTTGAGGGAACACAATTCAGTCCTTAACAACTGTATTGAGGACTTGCTATGTTTTGGGACTGGAAATACAGGGAAACAAAAACCAAACAAAACAGTATAACAACCTGACCTCTGAGAAGTTGGGAGTCTGACAAATGTAAAAAAAATGCGGTGTGATATGCAGTTTATCTACACCAAAGGCACTGAGGGAGAGAATCCACTTATTTTGGGAAATGAAAGGGAAAAATAGAGAAGTCTTCAAAGACACAGAGCTGAATGAATTGAGATTTGAAGGAAGTCTGGCATAGGCAGGATGGCAGGAAAAGAAATAAAGAATACAGACGAAATAAGCCAAGTCTCTTTCTTGACTTCTGAAAGGTTCTAAAATATTCTCCCCAATTTCAAAGGCCAAGCTTCTATGATCAGAGATGACTTCTTTCATTAAGCCATTGTTTCCTAAGAAAAAACAAAAACAAAAAACAATATTGGCTTAGAATGCTTTTGGCTGCACACATCATAAAACTATTGTACAAGCTGGCCTGCACAATAGGGGCAAGAGTATTTTCCATGAGCAGATCAGTGGTAGAGTTGGTTCCGGGCACGGTTTGATCACTAACTGAGTGATCGCATTGACGACTCAGGGTTTTTTTTGTCTCTTCATTTTGCCTGTTTTACACTGGCCTCAGACAAAGGCTGGATCTTCTTCTTCTGGCTACAATGGCCATCAGTGGAAATCCAACAGACATGCTTACTTACTCACACACTTCAGGAGAGAAAGTGAAAACCTCTTCTCCAATCTTTGGTGTGCTAGAACTGGCTTCTCCTGGCTCCTGAGATCTGATTGTCAAATTTTCAGAAATTTTGCAACTGGTTGTTAAACATAGCTGTTATTAAAAATCAAATTATATAAACCTAAAACAAAATAAATGATTAAAAACAAAGGTAATAAATGTTCAAAATTCACCACTCCCTCTTAGTTGACTAATTTTACTCTCATCCATGCCCCTGGCATGATTTACATCCGTTGCATGTGGATGATGGTAATACTCTACAATGGGAGCTACTGCACTGCTCTCCCCAGCTCCGTGTTGGTGACCTGAAATCAGCCATGATGACAGCATTCACAGCCTAGAAATAGGCGAATGCAATAAACAGGTTATGAGATACTGTTTTTTGTTTGTCTAGGGCTTCCCTGGTGGCTCAGTGAAGAATCTGCCAGCCAATGCAGGAGACACGGGTGTGATCCCTGGGTTGGGAAGAGCCCCTGGAGGAGGAAATGGTAACCTACTCCAGTATTCCTGCCCAGAGAATTCCATGGACAGAGGAGCCTGGCAGGCTACAGTCCATAGGGTTGCAGAGTCAGACATGACTGGGCGACTAAGCACACACACATCCACACACACACACGCACACACACACACACACACACACGCAGACTACAGAAAGTGATGGAGAAATGCAAATAATGCAGATTAAATTTTAAAAAGTGTTATTCTAAACCAGTTGGGTTGTGAATAGTGCAGAAATCTGAGGAGGTATTTTTCCAGTTTTATCTGATTCAGCAAAGAAGTCACATCATTTAAAGATGAGTGAAATTCTGACCACATGCTTTCACTGTTTTACTTGTAACAGAAGCAAAAGCAGCCAGCATTCATGCCAGTATTAAAACTCATCTGTCAATTGCAACCATTGATTGGTTAGAGATGTAAGAATGGCAAAAACTCGTAAGAATATTCTGTGAAAATCAATTTATAGTGTGGAATTTTCAGTGAAGAACAGTTCATGTGTTATTGTATTTGTATTTTGGGTTCTAAACATCCATTAGGTTAGTAAAGATTTATAATAAATGTATGCCTATGTGGACAGATACATATAGATGCAGGTATCTATATGTATGTAGACTGTATTTTTTCCCGGACAGTCCTTGTTATGCATTTATTAGCACCAATCCCTCATTCCTTCAGTTTGATTGGGCCAATCTAGCTTACATGCCCACCCTTAAAACATGAATGCCATATATTGATTACTGTTTGTGGCTGGGAATGGATAGTGTGTTAGGAAAAGGAAACAGGGGATGAATTTTATCTAAACAGACAAAACTACCTATACCTGTAAAGGTCACCTACCCCCACCAACATAAATGACACATTAATACAATATCAGTCTTTTTATTTTGTGCATGCGTGCGTGCTATCACTTTACTCATGTCTGACTCTTTGTGACCTTATGGACTGCGGCCCGCCAGACTCCTCTGTCTATGGGATTCTTCAGGCAAGAATACTGGAGTGGTTTGCTGTGCCCTCTTCCAAGGGATCTTCCCAACCCAGGGATTGAACACGAGTCTCTTCTGTCTTCTCCATTGGCAACCGTTTTCTTTACCACTAGCGCCCCCGGGAAGTCCCCTTTTTATTTTACTATGAATTAATATATGACACCTTTTTCAGTAGAAGAGCTGACTCAGGGCATACTGGATAGAATTTTTAACAGTTTGGGCAGGATAACTCCTTGTGGCAGGAGGACTGCCCTGTAATTCATAAGAAGTCTAGCAGCATCCCTGACCTCTAACCCCTATATGCCAGTGGCACCCCACTTCCAATTATGACTACAAAACCTTCTCCAGACGTTGTCAAATGTCCTCTGGGGTCTGTTTTGCTCACCAACTACTGGTTTCAACCCAGGACTTAGGGTTCCAAAACTGGAAGATTTTAGCTTCTGTTCTCCTCCAAGGTACTGCTTATCTGTAATCAAATGTTAAATTGATGGCTCAAAGCAACACCAGAGAAGAGGTACATTCCTGGGGGCTGAAACCCTGGGCCCCAGAAAAATGAGTCTGGAGACAAATCTTCTGGGCTCAGGAGAAAGGAATGTTCCAACTGGGGAGGCCAAAGTCTCTAGATACCATCTCTCTCAACTTAGCAGATTCTACTGTGGCTTTTTTCATCTTTGAAATTCAAATGATATGAAGCTCTTGACCTGAAGATCTATATATGAAGATCTTAAAATCGTTTTGGTTCATTTTAGAAAACTTAAGATTTTAGCCTGAGCTAGAAGGAAGGTTTCATTTAGCTCATGCTTGGGTTCCAGAAGCATCAACTCCTCAGACCATAGCAATGATGTAAGTTCCAAAGGAAGCAAACAAATGCATCTCAGCAAGATGTAAACTATCCAAAGTCTGGGAAATGTCCTCATGCCAGAATCTATTGACATTTGTGTAAAATAAGCTTACCCAAAACTCTCCTCTCCTCAAGAAAACCCTCCTTAGACCTGTTTCTCCTTCCAGCATCCAGCCGGTCTTCATCTTTCCTCAATAGCTAAGGCTGTCAAAGGATTAGTCCTCATTTGCTGTCACAATTTGTTCTCCTTCTGTTCATTCCTTGGATTCTGTCCCTAAATACCAACAATGCTGTTTTAATGTGTTCAGTCACCTCCTCTAAAACATCCTTGTTCTGTCTCACCCTTAGGGCAACTTTGGACAACATTGCTGACCAGCCTCTCTCCTTTATGTTTTTCCCTCCTGATAGTTCTGTAATGCTGGGGTATTTTTCCTGCCCTTCTGTTGAATTCTTTCCTGGTTCTTTTTTCTCTGTCTGCTACTTAAATAGAAGTATTTCCCCAGGGATTTCGTCTTGTTCCTGTTTCTTTTCTTTCCTTTCTCTCTGGGCTATCTTCTTATCACCTCTTGACTTTAGGTGTGTAGCTTCCAATTCTGCATCTTCAGCCAAGCACGGCCTCTTTCCTTGGCTCCAAAGATCAGTACATTCACCTTTGCAAGGGTGAGGGCAGCATAGGGGCTTCAAATACAACACGCCTAACGCGGAACTCCTTTTCTCTTTTCCTAATGCAACTTTTTCTCATCTCTGTCTCAGTTAATGAAACTGCTTTCTTTCATGTCTCCCAGGGTAGAGACCCTAAAGACACCTTGAGTCAAGATTTCCTTGTAAATCAATCCCAATATGCATGTGTCTCTGCATCCTGTGAATTTCACTGCCATCATTTCCCCGATGAGAATGCCACCCTCTCCACCCTCACCACCCACATTTAGATCACAGACTGGCAAGCTTTGTCTTGAAAGGACCAGATAGTAAATATTTTAGGCTTTCTGAGTCACTCTGTCTTTGTTGCAATTATTCAACTCTGCTCTTATAGCATGAATGCAGCCATGGATAATAGGTGAATGAGTAGGTAGGCATGACTGTGTTCCAGTAAAACTTTATTTACAAAAACTGACATCTGATCTGATTTAGCCCAAGGGACAGAGCTTGCCACCTGCTTGTTTAGAGGGTTGTTGTCTTTCACCTGGATTATCTCATCTTCCCAGGTGGCGCTAGTGGTAAATAACCTGCCTGCCAATGCAGGAGACATAAGAGATGTGGGTTCAGTCCCTGGGTCTGGAAGATCCCCTGGAAGAGAGCATGGAACCCACTCCAGTATTCTTGCCTGGAAAATCCCATGAACAGAGGAATCTGGCAGGCTACAGTCTGTGGGGTCTCAAAGAGTCAGATATGACAGAATCAACTTAACACACACACACCAGCAGCTTATCTCCCTGCTCCAGTATTATTTTCCTCTAACCATTTTTATCTTGCTGTCCAAAGTAAATATTTATTGATGAAAGCATCTTCTTAAAATACAGACTGATTAGACACAGACTTTGACACTCTACATAAGTTAGCTTTCTTCAAACATGCCACACCCTCAAGCTCTATAATTCTCTCTTTACTCTGTTTTCCAGCCTGGAATGTTCTTCCCTGTCCCCAGATCCTTTTAAGTGTCAATTCATAAGACATAGCTTACAAGGTATCTTTTCTATGAAGCCCTCCATGCCTCCCTTCCCAACTCAGAACTCTTTCTTCTCTAATACTCTCTTAAATAATATTACTCCTGCTTCACAGTGTCATCTCATTATGAGTCTGCCTCATGGTGAAGTGACATCTACCTATGTTGGTCTACGTCTCTTAGTCCAAAGCTCCCTGGGAAGCAAAAAGTGTTTTTTGAAAAAAAAATCTTTTTTTATTCCCCAACATATTACTCCGTTTAAATAGTAATCTCTGCTAATGTACTCTGCAATTTCAGATTTCTCAAGAATAGATGCAAAAAAAAAAAAAAAAGGTACAGCCCAGAGCTAAGCAAGTTCACTCCACCCACCACCACCAAATGATATGGGATTGCTTATTTCAGCCTCAATCACATCTTGTTTACCAGTCCATAGCATGCCTACTGAGTCTGTGATTAGTTTTTAGGTTTGTCTTATCTCTTTTAAGCTTCCAAAAATGGATAGGATGTTGAAAGTTGTGGGAAAATGAAGCTGTGACAAAAATAAAAGAGAAATTCATTTTTTAAATGGAAATTGGCAGGAAAATGTTGTGTGTGGATCAGATCTTTTGTCTACAAATACGACTTTAAAGGACCAAGAATGAGCCAGACAATGTGTAAAGAGTACATTATTAATGTGATGCAAGGCAATTAACCATAAGCAATAAGGTGCAGTGTGTGCATGTGCATTCAGTCATGTCAGACTCTTTGTGACCCCATGGACTCTAGCCCGCCAGGCTCCTCTGTCTATGGAAATTTTTAGGCAAGAATACTGAAGTGAGTTGCCATTTCCTACTCCAGGGGATCTTTCTGACCCAGAACAGTAGCCTGCAAGGCTTCTCTGTCTGTAGAATTTTCCAAGCTAGAATACTGGAGTGGGTTGCCATTTCCTGCTTCAGGGGATCTTTCTGACCCAGGGATCAAAACTGTAACACCTGTGTCTCCTGCATCAGCAGATTCTTTACCACTAGGTCCCCAGGAAGCATGCAGTAAAAGGGGAAATTGTATAATGAAGAAATGGAAACATATTTTGAGAGTTTAGCTAGAGTGAGCACTATTTAATATGGTTGTTGCTATCAATATATGTGGTTATTTACATTTAAAAAATTGAAATTAAAATCTAAAATTCAGTTCATCAGTTGCATTAGTCACGTCTTGAGTGCTCACTAGCCATCTCTTGCAAGTAGACACCAATTTGGACAGGACAGGTATAAAACTTTTCCATTGACATAAAAAGTTCAGGTGAATAGTGTTGGTCTAGAATCAGTAAAGTCAAATATCTGTTAGCTGAAAGTTAAGTCAGAAAAGGATGGAACTTTGTTTGAGAATGTGCTCTGTGTTAAGTTGCTTCTGTGTCCAACTCTTTGAAACCTCATAGACTGTATCCTGCTAGGCTCCTATGTCCATGGAATTCTCCAGGCAAGGATACTGGAGTGAGTTGCAATTACCTCCTCCAGGGGATCTTCCTGATCCAAGTATCAAATCCGAATCTCTTATGTCTCCTGCATTGGCAGGCAGATACTTTACCACTAGCGCCACCTGGTAAAGACCAAATTTGGTTAACATGCTGGTGATGAAATTTGAGTCAAACTCTGTGGACAGTTCCATAGAGTTGAGGCCCAATAGAATCTGATCAACTTCCATGTGAGACTGGAGACAGTCAGTTCTGAACAGATTCCTCACAAACTCAGCATTTTTGTGTGCCTGCTGAAAGCATCATTCATTACTGATGCTATTTGCTTTTTTTCAATGTACATTTAAATGTATCTTTTGGGGAGGGATGTTCCACAACATTATTTCCCAAAATCTGGGTCAAATTCACTTAGTGGGTCATGAAAGATTTAGGATAGAAACAGAACAGACTGGCAAAAAATCAGGCTGGGTCACACATTTAAGGACAAATGTTGTTTTGTGAATCTTTCTCAGTGATATTTGTCCATATTTCTTAATGTGACGTGAAAATGAAAGTCATGTCTGATTCTTTGTGACCCCATGGACTATACAGTCCATGGAATTCTCCAAGCCAGAATACTGGAGTGGGTAGCCTTTCTCTTCTTCAGGGAATCTTCCCAACCCAGGGATCGAACCCAAGTCTCCTATATTGCAGGCGGATTCTTTACCAGCTGAGCCACAAGGGAAGCCCTTCTTAATGTGAGTCAGGCACAAACATTTAAAAGCCACTGTGTTTCAGAACATAGATTAGCACAGAAGGAGAAAAATATGATTAGTTTTTGCAATGCAAAAAGACAGACTCAACTGTGTGGAGCTGCATGTGAAGAAGACAAGCACAAGTGTCACCTGGCCTTAGAAAAAAATCAAAGTTAAAACAAGCCTCGAGAATCTAACCTGCTTGTTCTTTAAAAAAAAAAAAAATTATTTATGGCTGTGCTGGGTCTTTGTTGTTGCATGGGCTTTTCTCTAGTTTCAGTGAGTCAACTCTCTGATTGTGGAGCACTGGCCCTAGGGCCAATGGGCTTCAGATATTGTGGCTCCATGGCTCTAGAGCCCAGGGGCCCCACAGGGACTGAGCCAGAACTGTGTTTGAGTCTCTCCTGTGGAGGTATGGGTCAGCACTTGACTGCTGCAGAGGCAGGGGCTCTGGGTGCAGTAGACCTGGGTGTGGCATAAGCCCTCTTGGAGGAGCTCGCCACTAACTCCACCATAGAGCCACCAGAACTTACACAGGACTGGGGCAACACACTCTTGGAGGGCACAAACAAACCTTGTGTGCACCAGGACCCAGGAGAAAGGAGCAGTGGCCCCACAAGAGACTGACCCAGGCTTGCCTGTGAGTGTCCAGGAGTCTCCAGCAGAGGCGTGGGTCAGAAGTGGCCTGCTGTAGGTTCGGGGGCACTGAGTGCAGCAGTGGGTACATGAGACCTTTTGTACGAGGTAGCCATTATCTTCATTATCTCCACCATAGTATGGCCTCTTCCAGCAACACAAGAGAAGACTCTATACATGGACATCACCAGATGGTCAATACTGAAATCAGATTGATTATATTCTTTGCAGCCAAAGATGGAGAAGCTCAATACAGTCAGCAAAAATAAGACCAGGAGCTGACTGTGGCTCAGATCATGAACTCCTTATTGCCAAAATCAGACTTAAATTGAAGAAAGTAGGGAAAACCACTAGACCATTCAGGTATGACCTAAATCAAGTCCCTTACAATTATATAGTAGAAGTAACAAATAGATTCAAGGGATTAGATCTGATAGACAGTGTACCTGAAGAACTATGGACGGAGGTTCATGACATCATACAGGAGGCAGTGATCAAGAACATCCCCAAGAAAAAGAAATTTGAAAAGGCAAAATGGTTGTCTGATAAGGCCTTACAAATAGCTGTGAAAAGAAGAGAAGCAAAAGGAAAAGGAGAAAAGGAAAGATGTGCCTATTTGAATGCAGAGTTCCAAAGAATAGCAAGGAGAGACAATAAAGCCTTCCTCAGTGATCAAGGCAAAGAAATAGAGGAAAACAACAGAATGGGAAAGACTAGAGATCTATTCAAGAAAATCAAAGATACCAAGGGAACATTTCATGCAAAGATGGGCTCAATAAAGGACAGAAATAGTATGGACCTAACAGAAGCAAAAGATATTAAGAAGGATTGGCAAGAATACACAGAAGAAATATACAAAAAAAGATCTTCACAACCCAGATAATGGTGTGATCACTCACCTAGAGCCGGACATCCTGGAATGTGAAGTCAAGTGGGCCTTAGGAAGCATCACTATGAACAAAGTTAGTGGAGGTGATGGAATTCCAGTTGAGCTATTTCAAATCCTAAAAGATGATGCTGTGAAAGTGCTGTGCTCAATATTCCAGCAAATATGGAAAACTCAGCAATGGCCACAGGATGGAAAAAGTCAGTTTTCATTCCAATCCCAAAGAAAGGCAATACAAAAGAATACTCAAACTACTGCACAATTGCACTCACCTCACACACTAGCAAAGAAATACTCAAAGTTCTCCAAGTCAGGCTTCAACAGTTCATGAACTGTGAACTTCCAGATGTTCAAGCTGGATTTAGAAAAGGCAGAGGAACCAGAGATCAAATTGTCAACATCCGCTGGATCATCGAAAAAGTAAGAGAGTGCCAGAAAAACATCTATTTCTGCTTTATTGACTATGTCAAAGCCTTTGACTGTGTGGATCACAACAAATTGTGGAAAAATTCTTAGAGAGATGGGAATACCAGACCACCTGACCCACCCCCTGAGAAATCTGTATGCAGGTCAAGAAGCAACAGTTAGAACTGGACATGGAACAACAGACTGGTTCCACTTTGGGAAAGGAGTATTTCAAAGCTGTATATTGTCACTCTGCTTATTTAACCTTTATGCAGAGTACATCATGAGAAATGCTAGACTGGAGGAAGCACAAACTGGAATCAAGATTGCCGGGAGAAATAATAACCTCAGATATGCAGGTGGCACCACACTTATGGCAGAAAGCGAAGAGGAACTAAAGAGCCTCTTGATGAAAGTGAAAGAGGAGAGTGAAAAAGTTGGATTAAAATTCATCATTCAAAAAACTAGGATCATGGCATCTGGTCCCATCATTTCATGGCAAATAGATTTGGAAACAGTGGAAACAGTAACAGACTTTATTTTGGGGGGCTCTAAAATCACTGCAGGTGGTGACTGCAGCCATGAAATTAAAAGATGCTTGCTCCTTGAAAGAAAAGTTATGACCAAGTTGACAGCATATTAAAAAGCAGAGACATTACTTTGCCAAGAAATGTCCATCTAGTCAAAGCTATGGTTTTTCCTGTAGTCATGTATGGATATGAGAGTTGGACTATAAAGAAAGCTGAGGGCCGAAGAACTGAGTCTTTTGAACTGTGGTGTTGGAGAAGACTCTTGAGAGTCCCTTGGACAGCAAGAAGATCCAACCAGTCTATTCTAAAAGAAATCAGTCCTGAATTTTCATTGGAAGGACTGATGTTGAAGCTGAAACTCCAATACTTTGGCCACCTGATGTGAAGAACTGACTTATTTGAAAAGACCCTGATGCTGGGAAAGATTGAAGGGAGGAGGAGAAGGGGATGACAGAGGATGAGATGGTTGGATGGTGTCACCGACTCAATGGACATGAGTTTGAGTAAGCTCTGGGAGTTGGTTATGGACAGGGAAGCCTGGCATGCTTCAGTCCATGGGGTCACAAAGTGTTGGACACGACTGAGTAACTGAACTGAACTGGCTCTAGAGCACAGACTCAATAGTTGTAACACAGGAGCCTAGTCGCTCTGCGGCTTGTGGGATCTTCCAGGACCAGGCATTGAACCTGGGTCTCCTGTATCGGCAGGCAGATTCTTTACCACTGAGCCACCAGGGAAGCCCTCAGCTGTGTGTTCTTTACTCTCACTTCCTAGAAATGTGCGGATTTTTACCAATTCTTGAGTGGTCTTCATCCCAGAAGAAATTTTTTTTTCCTTGTTATAGCTTGCTACCAGAAACCACCTGAGCTTGCCTGTCAAAAGTAGATTGATCCCAGGAGCCAAATTTAGCTATTTAGGAAGTGGTGTGACCCCTGCATGCATGTGACAGGCAAGACCAGAAAGTCTTCCATGTGTCCCCAGGCACACAGCCCAACAGTCACCTTCCTACTTGGCAAAAACAAAAGCTCTAGTAAATTTTGAGGGAAGAGAATAATGCTTGTCTTATTCACATATTAATATGATTTATTTAAAGACCCTGATCCTGTTGCCTCAAAATGACTTATAATGCTCTGTTTATCTCTTGGAACGTTGACAGCGAGAGTTCAGATTTCTCCCTCCAGTCTTCTAAGTGATCTTTTTTTGGAGCTGGTGGGATCCCAGTGTACTCTGCTACCCTATACATTACATAGTAATATGAAAACCTTGATTGCTGATTTTGCCCAATTTAATTAAAAATTAAAGGAAAAATCCCAGCGTAATAAAAAGTTCTATGGATGGCCATGCAAGTTTGCAGAAACCCTGAAAACTTGATTAGTCACTTTGAAAAAACAGCATTGATTACTTATAATTGTCATTAAAAGTTCAGTTTCAAAATTCTTTCCTCAGGTTAAACATCCAATCAGTTCTGACTGAAATATATACATGTTTGTTCTAAATTATCAACATTTCCATAGGCAACAACTTTGTGCTTCAATGAGGACAGATATTAACTGAAATTTTGGAAGTAGTTTTCTCTGAGCATTTGGATAGATGAGATATTTCCAAATTCTTTTCCCATGAGTTTTCATTATACAGATATATAAAGATATATATATATATATATATATATATGCATATCTGTATTATATACATATGTGAAAGTGAAAGTGTTAGACTCTCAGTCATGTCCGACTCTTTTGTGACCCCATGGACTATATATCTCACCAGGCTCCACTGTCCATGGGATTCCCCAGGCAAGAGTACTAGAGTGGGTTGCCATTCCCTTCTGCAAGGGACCTTCCTGACCCATGGATTGAACCCCAATTTTAATGTGGTGGCTAACAAGATTTACCTCAGAATGTTTCTGTAGATTTGCATTTATTCCTTCAGTTTTCTCTGTAAGGCACTACAAGTATTAACATGGCTCAGCTGCCAGCTCCATGCACTAATCATAAATTACATTTATCCCAAGTTCCTAACAAATTCAGACTCCTGGGCCCTGTATTTCCAGCACATCTCCACCTGAATCTCCACGGGCATCTCAAATCCAACACGTTCAAGTCTTCCTGCCTCAACTCGCTTCGTCCTCCAGCTGCAATGCTGTCTTGGTGAATAGTGTAGTGTTTGCCCCATATCGTAAACTGACAGCCTTGAAGTGGTCTTGAAGGTTTCCCTTGTCATCAGCCCCCTGTTAACTGAGACCATTAATGTTTTTTAATGATAAAAACAATAGGATTTATCAGCTTTTCCTCAGAAATGCCTCAAATTTCAGACTCCACTGGCAGTGCCTGCGGCCATGCTTGCTATCTCACCTGGAAGACAGTGCCAGCTCCCCAATCAGCTTTCCTGTCCATGTCAGGTCCTCATCCATGCTTCCTCTGTGTTATCATCCTAAAAACAAGCAAACATACTTCTGACAATCCATTGTCGAACTCTCCTCTGTAGGATGTGTGCTAAGTCACTTCAGTTCTGTCTGACTCTTTGTGAACCCATGGACTATAACCTACCAGGCTCCTCTGTCCATGGCGATTCCCCAGGCAAGAATACTGGAGTGGGTTGCCATGCCCTCCTCCAGGTGATCTTCCTGACCCAGAGCTCGAACCCATGTCTCTTACGTCTCCTGCATTGGGAGTAGGGTTCCTTACCACTAGCACCATCTAGGAAGCCCAACAGTCCCTGTTATCTCCTGTTGTTGGCAGGAGGAAGCCAAACACTCAAGAAAGGCAAATGTGCCCCACAGTTGGCCCCTCTTCCCTCTACCCCTCCTGAATTTGGTGCTTCAGACACTGAATTTCCTTCCACTTCCTGCAAATGGAAGGTATTTTCTCATCCCTGCCTTTGCAGTGCTCTTTCTCCTAGAATGCTCATACCTTTGCCCCCACAACAAAGCCTTGTTATCCTCTAAGACTAAACTCAAATGCCCCCTCCTATGGGTACCTTTTGTAATTACACCATGAAGTATGTTAGCAATTAATCCCTCTTTTTTTGTTTCATTTCTCTATTATAGCACTTTTCACATTGTATCACGATTACTTACCAAAATGTGTGTGGGATTTCTTAGGGCTATCTATCATGTGTTGCTGGATCTTCCCCAATCTAGTTGTAAGGGGGAGTGGCCCTTTCTCATTTTTCTGTGATTGGGTAAGATAAACGACTAGTTCTGGATAATGAATTGGGAGTGGAAGGGATGACTGTCATTTCTAGACTGAAACATTTAATTACTGGTGCAAGAATCTTCAGACATCTCTTTTCTTCTAGTGTGGTGACTGGCAATGTTAGAGATGGTAACTACTCCATTAGCACAGACTGCTGACCCACAATACACATATTACACGAGGAAGAACCTTTGCTAATTTGGGGCAACAAGATGTTGGGGATGTACGTTCCTGCAGCATCACCTCGCTAATTCTTCATGATACAATATGTGTCATCCCCATGTGGCAGTGAACTCCTCAACAGTCTTCAGCCAGTTCAGTCTGGCATCCCTATTATCTTGCAAATGCATGGTAGCTGGGTGTTCAGTATAACATGTGTTGAATGAGTGCAAACAGAAATAAAGCGTTTAAATCCCAGGGATATCAATAGAAAACCATTAATAAAAATACAGTGTTTCTATGCCCCTTGAAAAAAAATGACCACTTGAGAAATGTACTTAAAACCAACTCACAGCTGTTTTCGTTGTTTTCAGAGCAGTTTTGTATTCTGGCTCTGGACCTTGCATTGCAATGAGGGGAATGTTTGTTAAAGAAATGGCACAGGCATACATGTTTAATTTGTACATCTCTGTGTAGTTGGATGATTGGTCCTAATGGACCGTCAGAGCTTTTAAGAAAACAGCACTCAGCAATGTGCACATTGCCTTGATTAGGTGAGCTCCTGTTGTTGTTCAATCGCCAAGTCATGTCCAACTCTTGACCCCATGGACTGCAGAATTCCAGGCTTCCCGGTCCCTCACCATGTCCCAGAGTTTGCCCAAGTTCATGTACACTGAATGTAGGGGATTGCATAACTCAATGAAACTATGAGTCATGCCATGCAAGGCCACCCAAGACTGACAGGTCATAGTGGAGAGTTCTGACAAAACGTGATCCACTGGAGGAGGGAATGGCAAACCACTCCAGTATACTTGCTGTGAGAACCCCATGAACTGCATTAAAAAAAGGCAAAAAAGGTGAGCTCCTAGGTGCAGAGACCTAGTAAGGGTCTGCCTAGTTATCCCCACAGATGTTAAGGGACTAGCTGTTTGAAAGCAATTAGTTACTGAGACTTACACTTTTTTCAGTGATGGAAAATGACGAAGAGCTGCCCTTGAACCAGCTGTGTGCTTGCCTTTGTAAGTGACCAGAACACGGTGTCAAAGCCCCACACATGAGCTAATAACTTGCATTTGGAACTGCTTCCCCTGTCTTCCTGGAAGAGGCTCAACATTAGGAAATATTGACTAATGGTGAACAGAAAGAACCCTGGGAGGCCTGTCTAGTCAGGGAGGGCTTCAGAGAATCTTTACAGGAGCCAGAGACAAGTAAGACATGGCTTGATTAACCACAAGAAAATAGCAATGAGCAAAGTGGACAGTGTTTGGAGGGGGACAAGCTCAGACACCAGTGACTCTGAGAAGGAGTCATCCTTATTATTTTATCACGTTGGAGCGTGATCAACTTGTGCTTCTCCAAACCTGTAATATGGGTGAGGAGTTCCTAAGCCTTTGCAAGCCCTGAAAACTTCTCTTGATGTGACCTCTTTCCATAAACTAAGAAGGGATGAGAGAAAGATAGTGCACTGATTAAAAGAGGGCTCTGCCTGGGAACCAGACCTGTCTGACTGGAGGTCAGATCCCAAAGCCACTGCCTACTAACTGTATGCTTTTCACCTCATTGAACCTCAATTTTGTCATCTATAAAATGGTGTGCTTATTCCACTGGAGTGTTGTGAAGATTCAACAAGATCATGCATGTAAAACTCTCACTATTCTCATTAAGCACATACTAAGCCCTCCAATAAGTTTAGTGGTTATCCAGCTTGGAAACACACATTGGGAAGTCCATCATTTACAATCTATGTTCTGTTCCTGAAAATGAATCAGAATGGAGAGGTTTAGGTGGTAGGGACAAGGGGCAGAGGGTTGGGGTGTTGGAGGTGAAAGAACATTTTAGTATTTAGATTTCCTACAGGAAACTGTTTTATAAGATATACTTTTGGGTTCCGTTGTCTCTGCAGCAGGCGGCAACAGTTCAGAACTGTAAGCCTCCTGCTGATGCTAATAGTCCGAGAATTGAACAAAGCCCACAGTCTTTGCTTCCCGAAGCAGAGGCCCAGTAGTTACTGTTTTTCCAAAGGCTGCATTTGAGCTTTGTCAGCTGTCTGGGCTGAAGTTTATCCTGTGTCCACTTCCCTTATCAGCCGCCCATGGCAGGCACACGTTTCTCTGCTCAGTGAATGGCAGGGCTTTAGGACTCCCTGTTGGCAGAGCCAATCCATCTTTCTGCTGTTGCCATCTTGAAATAACTTCAGAGCAGCTTGTCGGAGGATATGGAAGCAGACGTGACGACTGGGAAGTTTCTTGGGGGTATGAAGAGCACTCATTTCTAACAGCCTATCTAATGGAAACTCTGATGAGGATATATTAGGGAGGATACCCAGAACATCTGCTCATTTATTGAGGGAAAAGGGAGGCCCTCTCATCAGATAGTCCAATGTACCCCACTCATAAACTCTCTTAACACAATGTTTTTAAAGGAGGTTTAATGAACAGGAAAGCCCCTGACGAATTCAGGACATCCCGTACCCCTCTCTACCTCCCAGAGCTACTGTTGCCCACAACAACCACTGTCACTGGAGCAGATGCGGTGCTGCTTCCCGTCCCTAAGACGGCCTCTGGCACTGCCCCACCTTAGAGTAGCTCCCATGTTCCACACCTGCCAGGCGCTCTGCAAGCACGCTGCTATTGGGTTATTTTTGTGTGTTTGGTCCTAGGTTTTGAGAACTGTTTTCCTTTGGCAACAGAAAGCAAGAGGGTAGAGACATGCCTTCTTATGTTTAGTGCTCCTTTTCTTAGGGATGGATTATCCTCTATATGAAAGCGCCCAGGTTCATAAGAAACCAAGTCTTCCTAAAGGCTGATCAGAGTGCAAACCAAGATTCCTGCTTTTCTCTTCTTCACCACAAAGTCAGAAGTCAGGCTAAGGGACTTCCTTGTAGAAAACAGCCCGCCTAGTTTGGCTAGAGGGAAGGTCATGGGGTGGAAGTTTAACCTGGTCAAAGTGGGTTTCTAGGAATTTCCACCCTGGTTCCAAAGTCCAGTCTAGGCAGTCTCATCTCATTACATGACTCTGGGGTGGGGCTGTGGGAAGGAGGGTGGGCATCTTTCGTATCACCCGCTATGTGACTGGTGCCCGCTGGAGTCATATGGTGTAGAACTTGTGCACGGCAGGAGGCAGCAACTTGAACTTGAGCTTCAGTTCCCACATGACACGGGCTCTCAGCCTCATGGTGTGTTCAAGGAACTGCTGCGTCAATACCTTAGCGGGTGGTTGCAAATCACTTGTATCTCATAGTAAAGTACAAACATTTGCAAACTTGTTCATTCTTTATCGTGAGCTAAAGAAAGCCAAGATCATCATTGCTTGATCACTTACTGTGAGTTAGATATGCTGGCTTTGTTTTCCTTATAATATTTCAGGGTTAAATATGAGAGGGAGAGAGTCATGAAGATCCAGCTCCAGAATTTAAGAAGCACTGTGATCCTTATCTTCATGTGCCAGTGATAGGAATGTCATCAGTCATGTGTGTTTTGATGGAAACAGAGGCAAAGATCTTCAGGCAAGAAGAGAAAAGAATGGGAACTCTTTGGGCGAGGACTATATCTTAGCCATCATTCTTCTTCAAGTTGAGTGTGTTGCCTGGTGCCTCAACACTGATTTTTACCACGAATACTCCTGGCACCACCCTGCCTGGGGGGGTGGGGGGCAGTGGGGAGCTGGTGAGACTTTAGCTCTCACACTTCAAAGGAGGGAAGAAGACAGATTGTGAGTTACCCAACCCATTCCTTATCCTCACAGTGGATTGCATTTCTCTGAGTACATGGTGATCAGCATTTTTAAAAGAATATTTTCAAAGAAGAGTGATAACCTTGTTAAATTTGGCAAAGGGATTTTATTCCCTGCTTTTTCTCACGGCACTGTCATCAGCCTTCATTTTTTGCTTAGCTATAAATGTGTCTCTCAGGAACGTGCAGTGTATTTGGAGAGCAAGTGGTGAGCTTGGTACAGATCCATTTTTCAAAATGGGAAAGTCAAGGCAGTTAATTTAGAGTTATATCAGAGGTGGTGCTTATAAAGACAGTTTTCTCCTCTAAGCTGTTTTGTGAAACCAGCCTCATCTTGGCTTAAAAATATCACATGAAAGCCTCTGGCAGTGCTAGAGCTCACAGGGTCCTTGGAGATCACCTAAGACAGCCTCCCCTTCAGGGCAAAGGTCCTCTGAGGGCAAGTGAATTTGATCCTTGAGGAAAAGTCATTTTGGCAAACATTACTTGCCTTGGGCAATGTGGGGCAGGGGGAATGTGCCGGGACCTGGGGGTTGGACAGCTTGGCCTTCATCTTGACTCTTCTGCTTGTGTTTGACCTCTGGCAAGTTCCTGAACATTCTCCTTGTGTACTAAGTAGGGGTCCAGCCTCTCCATGCCTGGGGGTTGGAAAGAGAATTAGAGGAGAGTATGTCTTTCCCTGCGACAGCCACCCAGGAGAGTTCTGTTATCATTAAAATTCACTCTCTCCTCAGCACCTCCATAGCTATTCTTTGCCCCCAATTAAGTCACTAACTCTAAATTCTCTGCAAAACCCATGCTTCCTACACAGTCAATAATTGGCAGAGCTCTTTGCCAATAGCTATTTGCCAATCCATGAATTCATATGGGTTTGCAGAAAAGCTTTCTGGGCTCATTTAGGGACTGAGTGCATAGCCTTCTATAGGGAGCCTCAGTAATGCTTTAGAACATGCCCTAGGGAATTTTTAGGCTATTCCTAAATGGGGGGATGACCCCTTTCTGTGTGACATCCAGTTTCAGTATGACCCCTATACTGCTGTTTGAGGGTGTTGTAATCTTGTAGCATGGTATGGCATGTTCTTATTCTTTGTGCTTAGTTGCTCGCTCAGTCATGTCCGACTCTTTGCAATCCCATGGGCTGTAACCTGCCGGACTCCTCTGTCTATGAGGATTCTCCAGGCAAGAATACTGGAGTGGGTTGCCATGCCCTCCTCCAGAGGATCTTCCCAACCTAGGGATCAAACCCAGGTCTCCGGCATTGCAGGCAAATTCTTTACCATCTGAGCCACCAGGGAAGCCCTTTTTCTTTATATCCCTTTAAAACTGCAGATATTCACAGATTCACATTTTAGTGACATTCCATATCTTACCTGTAGCCACTCATCAAGTTTGCAGCAGAGCCAGAAACCTAGGACACAAAACACTACACTATGTTCCCTCCCTCCCTACCACATAAACTAAGAAAAGTTCCTGGAGGAGATGGCTAATGATGAATGACTCTCATGAAATTTGAGGCCCTACCAAGCAAACAAGATTCTCATGTGTGGAAGGCTGTCTTTCCTTGGCCTCTCTGGGACTTTCTCTGTATTCTTTCTCCTTCTGTAACTGGAGACTAGACTTGAGGTGGGATTTCAGTTTTAAGGTTTATGATACAGCATTGGTTTGATCAATAATATAGAACATTGAGATTTAGTACAGCTTTCAAATTCTCCTTCTCAGCCACTGCTCATGTTCTGTCTTGTACGATAGCTCCTAGGGAGGTTTGACTGACTGCTGTGTTGGAGATACGAGACCAGGAATGATGTTTATTCTTCTTGGCATCACTGTATCCCTGACTTAATTCTGAGGATAACTGTTACCCTCCCCTTAACTGACTCCATCCTCCTGGAACTCTGATTTCCTCCCTCAAGTTGCTTCTTCTGCGTCTTCCATGTCTCAAGAAAAGGGCATCATTACCCAAGTGCCGAAGCAACCACCTATGATCCATATCCCTCTCTTTTCCTTCCACCACACACTCCATGTCCAATCCATCAACAGGTCCTCCTAGGCTCTCTCAGAGCTGCCATTGACTGTTGTGGTTATACAGATTGATATATTGAAATCCTTCCAGACTAATTGATAAATTATCTCTTTTAAGAGTCCCCCACTGAGGGCCCCCATCCCACAGTCTCAGCACCCCAGCTCCTTCCATGGAACCTCACCTTTTATCTTCCCATGGAATCTAACAATCAAATGATTAATGCTTAGCTCAGGGAGAATCTTCTGAGTCTCACCTTCTTTCTCCACTGTAGAGGACAGGAATGTCATTTTTAGTTTTGTGAGGATTAAATTAAAGAATGTATTTAAAGTTGTGAGTGCGTAAAGCTTGGCATTCCCTATGTGGGCACTCCATAAATGAGTTCACTTTCCCTTCTGCTTTGACGGATATGGGTATAGAGTAAGAAAGACTTTAGAGAAAGCTAGATATAGATACAAATTCTGGCCTTGCCTCTTTTCCTGTGACCTGGGAAATTAACCAACATCTCTGAACTTCTGTTTTCTTGTCTGTGAAATAGGAATAAGGAATGTTTAGTGCTGTTCCTCGGCATAGAGGGTATCCACTTTCACTAAATATCAGTTTTCCTTGGTTAATTGAGTTCGCATCAGTGGATGCCTTTGAAGTGAAAAAATGTGTTGTATACTGAAAAATAGTCTAAAACAGTGAGATACCACCATACACCTATCAGAATGGACAAAATCCAAAACACTGACAACATCAAATGCTGGTGAAGATGTGGAGCAACAGGAACTCTCATTCATTCCTGGCAGGAATACAAACGGTACAGGCACTTTGGAAGACAGTTTGACATTTTTTGCAAAAACAAAACACTCCTAACCATACAATCTAGCAATTGCCTGCCTTGGCATTTACCCAAATGAACTGAAAATTTATGCCCACACAAAAACTTGCATATGGATGTTTATTATAGGTTTATTCATAATCACCCAAACTTGAAAACAACCAAACTGTCTTTTAACAGGTGAATTTATAAATAAAAAGAGGTACATCCATAAAATAGAATATTATACATTGCTAAAAAGAAATGAGCTAGCAAGCCATGAAAAGACATGGAAGAACCTTAAATACATATTATTAAGTGAAAAAAGCCAGTTAGAAAAAGGCTATATATTTACTACATACTGTATGGTCCCAAATATATGACATTCTCGAAAAGGCAAAATTGTGAAGACAGTGAAAAGATCAGTGCTTGCCAGGGGTCAGTGGGGAGGGAGGAATGAATAGTTGGAACACAGAGAATTCTTCAGGCCGTGAAATTATTCTGCCTAATACTGTAATGGTGGATATGGGTCATTATACATTTGTCAAAACCCATACAATGTATACCAAGAGCGAACCCCAAGGTAAGCTATAGACTTTGGGTGATTATAGTGTTTCAATAGGTGTTCATCAACTGAACAAATGTACCACTCTGGTGGTGACATTGATAATAGAGTAGGTTTGTTTGTGTGGAGGCAGAGAGTACATGGGAACTGTCTGTATTTCTGCTCAATTTTGCTGTGAACCTGAAACTGCTCTAAATAATAAAGTCTATTTTTTTAAAAGTCCAAAATTTAGATTTCTAATCTGAATTGACCTCTCTCTTAAGAATTTCCTTAGAAATTAGATTTTTTAAAAAAGGAAATAGGTGAATGCCTTATGTCCCTTGATCATAATTCCCTTCTCTTATGCCTTTAGTACCATAGCTCGGGTAAATGTTGAATGAATTTACCTTGTGGATAGTTTGCTACCAGGGGTTAAAGAAGACATTAGAGTGAATGAAAAGGAGTATCAATCTGATACAGTTTGTACCAGGGCAAAAATCCCAAAATAGAATACTCTTAACCATCAGAGTGTTTTCTACCCAGAGAGTGGCAGCTAGGTGGGGCCTGTTGACATGTTGGTGGTGATTGCTTTCTCAATTTTGTCCCATGTTTTTTGAATCCTCTTTTTGAGTCATGATAATAGCCACTATAAAGAGTTTTATCTGGGCCTTTGAGAATGAAGTCATTCTACCTCAAATTCTTTGTGGAGCAAGGCAGGCTATAAATAGATCCCTGCATGAACAAGTAAGTAAGCAGCACACGTTTCTGCTGATAGCTCTTCTTGCTTATTTCATGAGGTTAATCTCATTGCTGGATAGAAACCTTGAGTTACCACAAGTTCACTCACGCCTGGGAGAGCTGCAGGGGTAGAATACCAGGAATTTCATGTGAACCTATAAGACTTGCTTATCTCTTCCTTACATCTGCCTCTTTCCACACTCAAGAGCTTTCCCTGATCACCAGGATGACTGGGAAAGGGCAGAATTAGGTAGGAGAGGAATGCCTCTGTCCCCTGTCATCTTTTATAAGCAGGCCACTCAGTTCCTGGAACATTCTTTACCAAGTGATCAGGAAGGAAGAATGGTATCAAACCACCATAAGTTCTCATGAGTACTCCAAGTGTTCTAGTGGGAGGATGTTTCATAGGTTTGTTGAGTAAATCCAGGAAAACCATTCTGATACCAGTATCATTCATCAGTGGGCATCCTTATGTTCTCAGGACCTCCCTCCTAAGATCTGGGTTCCCAGTTGGAGAAGTATCAGCAAGTCAGGTGTGAGATCCATTTTTCTATCTTCTTCACATTTACTGAGTACTCCAATAATTGTGGGAATTTTGAATCCAAATACCTCCCTAATACTTGGAGCTTTGGAAACATTACAAATACTCTCTCCCCCAAATGTCTGATGCTGATTGGCTTGGTATCTCTGGGTTGTAAGGGGACTAGGTTTTCCAGAGGGATGTATCCAGCCTTCATTTTGAAAGTACTAAGAAAATGGGACCTATATGAAAATGAGAGAAGCCCTTTTTTACCACAGGATATTGGGTCTTCTGAAATCTGAATGTCTTTGTTTGTGCTGGTGTTGAGTTTTAAGTGAAGGTTCAGCCAGATTCTTATTTTCTGTAAAATACTCCTATCCATAGATATACTGGCTAATGAAGCCACGCCATGTGATCCAACTTGGCAAATATTTTGCTTGAGTCACTAAAAGTTTGGCATGAATTAAGATCGAACAAGGATTTAGGATTAACTTTCTTGGTCCCAAAAGGTGAACTAAATTTTTGAGACCCTTCTTTAAGGGATTTGCATCCAAATTGTCATCTACCATCTGGGTATTTGACAAAGAAGAATTTGGAGTTTTTTAAAGGTCTCCCTTTAGTCCACTTCTAAACCCACGTAAGAGCAGTTTGGGACTGTTCGGAGCCCTACAGAAAGAAATAGAAGACTAAGATTTTTGGATTAAAAGTGTTTCCTTTTTATGGAGATAATTTTCAATAATACTGACTTTCAGCATAGAGTCCATAGCCTTTATTGAGATCAGAAAACATTTTGGATGGGGTGATGGAGTGGGGGTGAGCTCATTGCCTGCAGTGACTCCTGCGCAGGGACCCTGAATAGACGTTCATTGGCAGAAAGGCAGTGGTTACTGAAAATGGCCAGGGAAAGAGTAGAGGGGAGGGGCAATTGAATGGGGCTTGGGTTCCTTCCTCCTCAAGGGAGCTATTTTTTGCTTTACATGCAAAGAATTGCTTTGTACAGCCAAGTTGGTTTCGATCTTGTTTACACAAGAGAAATCGAACATTTATTTTGTGCCGGGTTATTTTTTTTCTTCCTTTGCCAGTCAGAGGGTCCTAGGCAGATCAATAAACAAAGACCCTGCTCTGTTTTCATTTTGTGGCTGGGGATTTGGACTGGGTAACCCTTCAATGACTGGATTAGCTACCTCTGTGGGAACTGAGACTTTTTGCCTCAGTTAGATGGGGTTTCAGACACATTCTGGTCAGGCTGGAACCCTGCAGCTCCAGAAGACAGTGGGAGGGCCCCTGGATCCTTGGGTCTGAAGCAGATGGCAAAGTAGGAGAGAAGAAAACTACCTTTTGGCCTCTGTAGAAATCAGTCAAAGTCCTAAAGTATGTGATTTGGTTACTCTCATCTTCGCCTAGTCAACAACCAGTATTGTTTGGGGGCACTAAATCAACACAAACATTTTTAAACACTACAACTCTGAAATTTGATTCAGCAAATATGGAATTCCATAGACAGGCTCCATGCTAGGGGGCGAAACATATTTTTCCTTTCTTTTTTTCTCTAACTGTACCTCCATGAACTTGGACTGACCCTTTGTTCTCTTGTTGTGGGACAACATGAAAAATAAGGGGGAAAAGTCTTCATTGTAAAAGCATTCCCTTAACCAATGTTCAATTGGCTGATTTCCCTCTTTTAAAGTTCACAATAGTGGCTTTTATAGTGGTTCATCATCTATAAATCTCAATCACTTAATTTCTCCTTTAATTCCTATTATCATCAGCTGGAACAGCATGACTGAGGTAGGGGAGAATAAGAGCTTTGGTGTTAGACCAAGACTTGAAATCTTATTTTATCCCATACTAGTAAGTTGGTCTTCGTTAAGTTATGTAGCCTCCCTAATCCCCAGTTTTCTGCCCTGTAAAATAGGAATGAGAAGACTTATTCTAGACATGATATCTATAAGGAGGTTGGCATGGTACAACACCCCACAGGCTCCCAATGAATGGTTCTCATTAGGGGTTTCATTCCTCAGACTTGGAAGTTGTGGTGAGAGGATCCCTTAGAGTAAGAAGACCCATGTCACGGACTGGTCACCGAGGCTCTTCACTCCTCTGAGGGACTCTCGAACAATCTTTAGTGGTGTGATCATAACATGTCAACCTATCAGTCATATGCAAGAGAAGTTGTGTATAAATATAACTAACATGCCCCACAGAACGAAAGGAAAATAAATTAAATTGAATTAGGCAGTCCTTGTTCTTTGCCAAATAATATTATTATCCAAATTGGACACAGCTTGTTCCTTTGAGTATACCTGTTTGAGCAAGTGTAAAATAGTAGAAGAAAAATATTGAATTAGTCAAAAGAACCCTGAGTCTTACTAATAGCCTATGTTTATTAATTATCTAACCATTTAACAAGCTGGAAAAGTCTGTGGCATACTAATTAAAGTTCACAGCTAGTATTTATTTAATAAGGACCTATAAGAGGGCAGGCAGTGTTCTCAACTTTTCACATACATCAAACTCAATGACAGTTACCTAAATACAGTCTCATGGGATAGGTTTTTCTTCACCTCTTTTTACTGATGGGACCACTGAAGCTCACAGAGATCAAGTATTTTGCCCAAGATCACCCAGATGGAAAGTGATGTAGCTAAAATGTGAGCACAGAGAGTTTGACTCCAGAGTTTATTATTTTAGCCAGTATATTATTCTTCCTCTAGTAGTGATGAAAAAGGTCTGTGGGCAACAGACCTGAGTGTGAGTCTCAGCAGCGCTAAGCACTGTTTCCATCAAAGTGACCTGTGTGAGATTTCCACCTGATATCTCTCAGGGTTTAGCTCAGATAATAGGCTCATGGCAACTTGAGTACAATAATGTAACACGATAAAAACTCTGTGATAGCCATCTGTATGTCTTCTTTGGAGAAATGTCTGTTTAGATCTTTGGCACATTTTTCGATTGGGTCATTTATTTTTCTGGAATTGAACTGCAGGAGTTGCTTGTATATTTTTGAGATTAATCCTTTGTTTCTTCATTTGCTATTATTTTCTCCCATTCTGAAAAAAAAAAAAAAAAAACTATGTGAAAGGACCAAGTTAAAGTCGCATCTCATGAAAAGACTAGAATCTGAAAGTCATTGCCAACCATGAAAATCACATGGAATCAAAACCATCCTTGAAAATCTCTTAAATTGCTCACTATGTTTTGTGTATATAACTGTATGCATACAACCTGCTACAACGATGTTAAACCATGAGGCAATGGATTCTTTACCAAACTCCAGTAAGCTCTTCACATATCCAATGACTAGCCTTTTCCTCCCTGTGACAACACTACTTAAGTTAATTTTTTTTCTTGCTGACTGTATAGGATTGAATCCTTAAATACAAGTGATATGTCCCAATTGGACTAGGCAAATTTTAGATGAATTAGAACCACTCCTTGCTGGTGGGAGCATTCTGACATTTCCTAACATCAGGGTCGTTATAAGGATCAAATAAGAAGGTGATTTTAAAATGTTTTAAGGGTCTCTAAAGATTTCAGTGCATTATCTTGGGGGTGTGCATCTGTGTTCACTTTGAATTGTCATTATAGATCTGTGATACTCAGCAATGTTTGCTCAAAATCACAGCCATTCTGCCCACTGATTGGTTGGTAGGTTGGTTGTTTTTAACCGCTGACTTTTCTGACCCTAGTTCTCTCTCTGTCCTGTAAGTGTAGTATTCAACAAAGTTGAGGGACGCTTCTTGAATCTTTGTTCTTTCACAACATGATTTTCAGCTCTCAGTCTCGTTGGGCCTATCACTTAGTGCAAGTCACACGTTTATGAGGGTCCACTGTGCACCACGCTTGGTGTTTTCTGCAATCCTCACTTTCAGGAAGCTCCAGATCTACAACCTCCTTCAGAACATTTCCATCCTGAAGTCCAGCCATCGCTTCCTCTCGGCCTGTTTAAATTGGAACTGAGCATCTCCTTTACCTTTTGGGAGCTACTCCTGACTTCCTGGTTTCTGTTGCTGGCAGCAGCTTCTTCCTGTCCGATAAGGCTGATACCTCAGCAGCATCAAAAGAGGCTCTTCTCTTGTTCACTTTTGAAGAAGTACCAGGTTCTGATTCTGTAATCTTTCTATTCCTTTCACCTTCATACCATTGCAGGAGCCCCCAGTCAGCCTCTGGCATCCTGTGTCTCTCCAGTTTCATCAAGGGATACCTGTTTGTGAGATTTAATTTTCCTTAAAAGTGCTTTGTGCTGCTTCTAAGAAAAATCTAAATATACTCTGACCACAACCAGTGTTTCTGTCTCTCTGCTTCTACAGAAAGATTCTACATGAATACTTTTCTTCAAGGGCACAGTTATATTTCTTACTGTTTCCCCATATGTCCTGTCTTTCTTTCCTGAATATTGTCTATTAAGGAAAAGATGGCAGTTCTTACCCAAATTGGTCTACACATTTAATAGAGTTGAAGTTGAAATGCAAATACATTTATTTGTGTTAAGTTTATCTGAAGGAAGAGAGACACACAAATAGCAAAAATAAATTTAAAAGAAGAAATTGGAAGGGAACCTTACACTGATAATAAATTGTAACATAAAATTACATTTAAATAACATGCAGAGCCTGTAACAAATAGAGAAAACAATGAACTAGAATAGACAGCCCCAAATGCAAGGATGCATCTATTTTTAGTACATGAAAAAAAAATCTCCAGCACTCGAAAATAATGTGAAGTGATGGATTATCCAATGAGTGATGTGAAAATAATTTTTATTTAAAAAATTAAGCTAATCCTTTCCTTCTCACCATAGGCTAAAATAAATTTGGGGAAGATAAAAATGTCAAAAAGTAAAACATACCATAAAACACCAGAAGAAATCTTAGTTAACTAGTTGTATAATCTGGGTATGTGGGAGGTCTATTCAGGCATAACCCTAGGGAAGAAGCCATAAAAAATTTAGATATGTAACTATATAAATGTGAAATTATGCATAAAAGTTATAAACAAAATGAAAAGCAAATGGTAAGACTGAGAAAAATATTTGTAACATATAAGACAAACAAGAGATTAATATCTTCAATGTGTAAGGCATCATTACAAGTCTCTCAGAAGAAAATAAACATGAATAGAAACAAAAGGGCAAAGGCTATACAGAGGCAATTCACAGTGAAGAAACAAAAATGCTCAATACATGTGAAAACATCTTTAATCTTGCTTGTAATCAAAGAAATGAATATTTAAATGTTAAGTCTGAGGACTAGGACATTTCCTGTTTTACTTTATAAACTTTTGTATTTCTAAGCAATTAAAAAAAACATTCAAATAAAATTAAAAGATAAAATATGCTACTGTGGATTTCTTGTAAACCTGTAAAGCCCTTACCAAATTCTTAATCCTTGAGAATGATCTTCTAGGGGTATATTTATTGGAAAGTTATCCATCAATAAATACCTAAGAGATAAAAATAACCAAAGGATTAGAATGTGTGATAAGGTCCTGTTTCGGTGAAAATAAATGTAGAAATATAAAAATATATAGAAGAAAATTTAGATGCCTATAAAAGAGAATATTGATAGGTTGTTTTTAGGTATTGGAAATATGAATAGTATTTTTGTTTTCTTATTTTTGCTTATCTATTTTCTAATTTTTCAGTCGTAAGCTTACATTGCTATAAACAAACTTTTAAGTACAACAGACACACATAAAAACATATAATTTGTAAGTATCAGTTTGATGTATTGTCAGTAAGTGAGCACACTTGTATTAGTTTTCTAATTTTAGCATCCTTTGCAATCTGGGTGGGCCAACAACCTCTCAAATTACCAAGTGCTGGCTCCTTTTTTCTTAGCAGTTCCTTCAGCATTTCATCTTTCTTCTCACATTTTGTAAGAGCATCAAAAAGAGACCAGGCTGCATCTTCCACATTTTCCTTGAAAAATCCGTCAGCTAAATATCCAAGCTCATGGCTTACAAGTTCTGCCTTCTATCCAATGGTAGAACTCAGTTCAGCCAAGTTTTTTCCACATTTTATAACATGGATTGCTTTTTCTCCAGTTCCTCTCCAGAAGTATCTTGAACGTTCACATTTCTTACAAGATTCTATTTAAGATGATAAATGTTTTCTCTAAGATGATAGAAGCTTTCTCTTCCATGTCCTCCACTTCTTTTCGAGCTCTCACCAGAATCACTTTTAAAGTCCATGGTTCTACCATCTCTTCAACCCAACATAGTCATTTTTTCTATCATGTGCCTCAAAATTCTTCCAGCTTCTATCAATTACCCAGTTCCAAAGCCACGGCCACACTTTTAGGTACTTGTTACAGCCACCATCTCCCTTCTCAGCAGCAAAATCTGTATTAGTTTCCTAGAGCTGCCAAAACACATTATTCCAAATGTGGTTGCCTGAAACAGCAGAGATTTATTCTCTCACAGATCTGGAAGCCAGAAGTCCAAACTAGGTTTTAGCACGGTGTACTCCCTCTATAGGCTCTCAGAGAGGAGCCTTCCTTGTCTCTCCCAGCTTCCAGTGGGTCCAGGTGATCCTTGGCTTGCAGATGCATCACTTCAATCCCTGCCATCTCCACAGGAGTCTTCACTCAGCCTTCTCTACTCTTCTGTGTTTCTCTGTGTCTTTTCCTTTTCTCTCTCTTACTTTTACGGGAGCAGTTTTTTGGAGTTTGGGGCAATGGGTGTGGCTTCTTTCACTACTCTGGTCTGCATATGAAGAACACACTCCAGGCTGCCTATAGTCCTTTAGTCTGAATAGCATCTGAGTGGTGATGGGGGTGCAGTGGGGGAGGGTGGCAGCTCCCATGGTTGTCATCCAAGGCTCTTCATGAGTAAGCAGTCAGAGGTCTGGGAGGGGGTTGAGGCAGGAATCTGAGGAGAATGTGTATATATTTTGGGTCTAACACACACACACACACACACACACACACACACACACGCACACTCCTTCAGCGGCTCCCACTGCTTTGAGAATAAAGACAAAATCCTTTGCATGGCCTACGGGCTCCTGCCACCTGCCTTGTGTTGGAGTCACGTTGGCTTTCTTTTGGTTTCTTGAGTATACCATGATCCTTCCTGCCACAAAGGATCTTCGTGGAATGTCCCTACCCCCATTCAAGAGTTAACTCCTATTCATCCATGGGGTCTCAGCTTTTCATGATTTCTGAGGAGGATTTCCAGCTACCCTCTCCCTGCCCCCTTCTCTGTACCCCCTTCTCCTCATACCATGTCATCGAACTATCCTTTCTCTTTCTTCAGAGTGCTTTGACCACACCCATCCATTATGTGTGATTCACACATGTCTCCACAACTACACTGTAAGTTCCTCGATGACAGGACACATCTCTAGCTACCCAGCTCTCCACTGCACCCCCTTTGCCCAATGCCTGACTCCACAGGTGGTGCTCATTAATACAGAAAAAGTTTTAAGATGAAAGAGAAATTGGGTAACAATGAAGACCAGCTTATATACTATAGTTGTTCTTGGGGTGGGGGAGTGGGGTGTGGGCTGCCTCGGGTGGGTTCATGTTTGTTAATGAATAGAGATTCATACATCTACAGGGGATTCCTACATCAGACTGAGGGTTGACCCAGATGACCTCCAAGAGTCAGCTCTGAGAATTTGTGCTTTGAATACTCCACATATTCAAGTCACACCTGGAACAGAACTTATCGGAGGTGCTTTGCCATTTTGTTCACAGTCACTGTCCCTACCCTCTTGGAACCTTCATTCCATGGAGCATTTCAAAAGCATCTCCAGTGGAGATTTGGGAGTCTCGACCCCATTGGTCTCTCTGTTTCTGGTGGTTGAACTTTGTGACCCAAAGACTGAGGTCAAATTTGTAATCAGTTATGTTTATTTGGACCATTGTAGCCCTTGAATTTGGAGACAGTGAGGAGGCGGAAGCTCACAGAATATCTAATTCAGTCAGGCTGAGATACTGAGTGGAGACAGGGAGGAATTGAGCAGAGGTGAGACGGATAGGATGAGGCAATGTGTCCCTGGCTAACAAAAACTGGAGAGGAATCTGTGACTTCTCAAAGGTTAGCCCTCAGGGATCCCAGGGATGGGCACTCCAGGGTTTCTCAGCACACTTTTGCTTTCCTGTGTTGGCTCCAGCCAGCTCAGTATGTGCAAGAAGCAAGCAAGACGCCCCAAATTTTGGCCTGTGTAGCAGTGCATCTCTTTTAAAAATTTACTATTTTTGCAGAGTTCTAAAGTTCCTTGCCTATGGTTTGCCCTGGTGAATGCTTGTTAATTCAGTTTCATTGTTGCCTGGGGAGAAAGAACCCCAGTGACCCACTATAACCACTGCTTTAATGTGGGGCCTCTGCTTTGGGCCTGTGGAGTATCCTTTAACAAATGAGCAGAAGTGGCCAAAGTTATATTAGGCAACGCTGCCAGAGGTTTATGATAAAATCTCCAGTCACTGCCAGGGACAGTGTGATCCCTGTCAGTCTGAGGATTAACTTTTCTGTAGTAACAGCTCAGACCTTTATTGGGAGGTTGTGGGGGAGGCTCTCACCACATACCAGTCACTGTGCTGGTGGTGGGAGTGGGGATGGGGGGAGATGCTTTTATATGCATGATTTCAGTTAGTCTTATGTTGTTGTTGTTCAGTTGCTAAGTTGTGTCCAACTCTCTGCGAAAACATGGACTGAAGCACTCCAGGCTTCTCTTCACTAACTCTTGGAGCTTGCTTCAATTCATGTCCATTGAGTCAGTGATGCTATCTAACCATCTCCTCCTCTGCCGCTCCTTTCTCCTTTTGCCTTCAATCTTTCCCAGCATCAGGGTCTTTTCCAATGAGTCAGCTCTTTGCATCAGATGGCCCAAGTATTGGAGTCTTCATAATGTTTTCTAATGTGGATATTAATATTAGTCTTCATAATATATTTCTTATGTGGATACTATTATTCCTACTTTATCATGGTAAAATGGAGATGCAAATTATTTAGATGACAAACTCAAGATCATACTGGGGGTGAGATTCCACTCCAAACCCATTACCTGCTCTGCACCAGGCTAACCCTAAGATAACTTAAGAACATAGAGCCAGATGGCCTAAGGCTAGTTATTTTTCACCCATGGGTCAGGAGGAATCAAGCTCTTTCCCACTCCACCTGAGATCATGCAAAGAAAGTGAATTAGGGATAAGAACAATGAAATTTTCAGTTAGGCATTTTCTGTCTTCCTAGGTAGCATTTAGAAGGTGTTGACAAATGTTGGAATAAATTAGAAAATTTTCAACCAATCCTTGCTATGTTTGTTCAGCTGTCTTTTGTCTTAAATTCTCATTCCAATGCTGAACCAAAGTTTTCCTTTGTCTGAAAGATTCCAACATGAACTTTAAATCCCCCCAATAATATCCATTTTGCTGGGTTATTGTAAAAAGAAACTGCAAATGATCACATTCTCATTTATCACTTCATTGCATTATATAAAAAATTAAGTGCTGGAAAATACAGGAAGTTAAAATGTGAATATACAGACAAGAGTCCTACACAATTTTTAATACTGAGCAGAAAAATTTGGCTCTGAATTTCCTGCTGGTCAAAGGAAAAAGAGAAATACGATCGAATATTTAATATTAGTTCTCATAAAGAAAAACCATGGAAAATAAAGTTTCTCAGGGGCAGAGAGATTTCCCTGGCACTTAGAGAGGAAATAAATTTCTCTAGAAGATTGAGGATGACATTGGATGATAAAGTGACTATAGTCCTCATCACTCCCTTCCCTCCATTACATTCAATTGCTGTTGTTGTTCAGTTGCTCAGTTGTGTCTGACTCTTTGTGACCCCATGGACTGCAGCACGCCAGGATTCCCAGTCCATCACTAACTCCCAGAGTTTGCTCAACTCATGTCCATTGAGTTAGTGATGCCATTCAACCATCTTATCCTCTGTTGCCCTCCTCTCCTCCTGCCCTCAATCTTTGCCAGCATCAGGGTCTTTTCAATGAGTTGGCTCTTCATATTAGGTGGCCAAAGTATTGGAGTTTCAGTTTTAGTATCAGTCCTTTCAATTAATATTCAGTACTGATTTCCTTTAGGACTCACTGGTTTGATCTTGCTGTCCAAGGGACTCTCAGGAGTCTTCTCCAGCACCACAGTTCAAAAGCATCAATTCTTCAGCTCTCATTCTTCTTTAGGGTCTAACTCTCATATCTGTGCATGACTACTGGAAAAATAGCTTTGACCAGATGGACCTTTGTTGGCAAAGTAATGTCTGCTTTTTAATACACTGTCTAGGTTTGTCATAGCTTTTCTTCCAAGGAGCAAGCATCTTTTAATTTCATGGCTGCACTCATCATCCACAGTGATTTTGGAGCCCAAGAAAAGAATTCTTAAATTCAATATTACAATAGAGGCAAAATGCCAAAGCACAGTTCACTGAAGGGAATTCTGCAAAGGGGTTAAAAGAATGGGGTTCATGAGACTTCCCTGTCAGACCAGTGGTTAAGACTCTGTGCTTCCAAAGCAGGGGGCACAGGTTTGATGCCTGGTCAGGGACCTAAAATCCCACTTGCCACATGGCATGGCCAAGGGAAAAAAAAAGAATGTTTGTGATTCATTGGTATAAATTTCTAGAATGCCAACAAATCCAGGATTTTAAAATATAAAATAAAAATGGATAAGATGCATATATTTTAATGTATCTTCTATAAGGCACATTTTTCTCAAGGGAGTTTCAATCAAAAATTGCGCAGTAGGCAGAAGACAGTTTGAGGTTATATAAAGACAACAGTGGCCTCAGGATTTCTTCATGGGGTGGAGGGTTAAGGGGGACAGTCTGGTTGGAACTGGGGGTGCTGGGTAGAGTGACCAATTTGTCCAGCTTGCCAAGAATGTTCTTGGTTTGGGGACTAAAAATCCCACACCCCTAGATGCTCCTCAGGCCTCAGCAATTGGAGCAGTGGATCACCCCAGTGCCAGGCTGGGAGTTCCAAAGCCACACTGACATAACAAGCACACTATTTTTACTTAGATTGCATGTTTATTTAGGGGTGGCTCTGGGGGATACTGATGGATTTCTCCCCAAAGCCAACACACATGTTCTGCATTGCCAGATCGGAATGATTTAGCAGTCCAGTGCTTGGGTGGTGGAATCAGATCCGTTTGTGAAAACTGACGAGCCCAGAGATACTCTGGGGACTAAACATCCATCGTGCCTAGCCTTAGGGTGACTGTAAAAATGCTAGGTGAAAACGCACATGGGGAAGTTTTCTTTGCAGAAATTCTTTAGAAACTAGAGAAAAGAGCCAAATGGAGTGACCCTAGTTAGTGTCCTGGTTTGCCACTGATCAGTAGTGAGGTTTTGAACTGTTCACTCAACCCCTGGAAATGTAGTTTTTTCATTTGTAAAGTGGCCATACGGATGTTATGAAAATTGACTGAGATACTTGAAAGCCCGTGGCAGAGTGCCTAGTTCAATAAGCATCTCTTTCTTCCCCCTTTCCTCTTCTCAGTCTAAGATAAGTGGAGTTCAGCCTGCAGGTGGGAGGTTTGAACCAAAACAATAATTGTTCTTCAGATAAACCTCAGCAGTTAGAATTTCCCCACCACACCACAGTGATGAATGGGGAGCTGAGCATCTCAGGGGTCATTCCTAAATGTTGTCTGTCTGATTGCAAAAGATGTGATTTGCAAAGTGCTTTAAGGATTAGTTAGTTAGTGTTAGTCGCTCAGTTGTGCCCAACTCTTTGAGACCTCATGGACTGCAGCCCACAAGGCTCCTCTGTCCATGAGATTTTCCAGGCAAGGATACTGGAGTGGGTTGCCATTTCCTTTCCCAGGGAATCTTCCCAACCCAGGGATTGAACCTGGGTCTCCTGCACTGCAGGCAGATTCTTTACCGACTGAGCTACTAGGGAAGGATATTCAGTATTAATTCAGTACCATCTAAAATATCCTTGGATTCTAGGCTCTTTTTCAGCCAGTGAAACATGTGATTTCCCTCCTTCCTTCCTCTCTTCCTCCCCCCTGCCTTCTCCCCTCTCCCCTTGCTCTTTCAAGCTTTCTATTTTTCCCTTTTGCTTTTTGGCCCGATCCACTTTTTCTTTACACTAGATTAGTATGCTTTATCTTGCTGATCACTGCTCCAGCCCCCTATGTTGTTCAGTTTACTAGCTTTGAGCTCCCAGGTTAGTTATTTGTAGACTCAATTGTCTTATCTATAAAAGAAAAGAAGGAAATCAGATAATTTACAAGGTCCCCTACAGCTCTGCATCCTATAGTATGAGGAATACTGTTCTTTTATTTATTCAGCAGATATTTATTGAGCATTTACTAAGTACCAAGTGCAATGTAGTAATTGGGTCTACAGCGATAAAACAGCAAAGCCTCTGTTCTCATAGAACTTATATATTAGAGAGAGAGACAATAAATGAAACACAAATGAATGTGTAACATATCAGGGGTAGTAAGTGCTGGGAAGGGAAATTAAGTGGGATGAAATGTAAGGAATGATGGTGATGGTGGGATGTGGGAGTGCCTTGTGGTGCTACTTGAGAGGCAGTGGTCAGGAAAGCCTCTCTCCAGTAAGCTGACACGTGAGCAGAGACCTGAATGAGTGAGGAACAAGCTAGGTGGTTATCTGCAGAAGAGTGTTCTGAGCAGAGAAAACAGTTAGTACAAAGGGCCTGAGGTTGGACCGTGTGCTCATTTGGAAGAAATATCAAAGGAGGCCAGTGTGGCTCTGGATTGTGTGGAGCCAGAAAAGAGTAGTAAGAGATGAAGCACAGAATTATGAAAGATAATAAGAATAATGCACCATCGGTTCAGCATCTGTGTCCAGCCCAGGTTTTCATGGAAACCCTAGAGAGGAGCATAGACCATCTGAGACTTATCTGATTTCTGGGTGCTGGCCTCTCAGTCTCTCTTTACATGATGCAGTGTCTTTAACCTCATCCAGGGCTAAGGCAGGCGGTCTTCAGAGACCATCAGGCAGAGACACAGAGGCACTGAAGTCTGAATGTCTGGCTTGTTATTCCTGGTACTCTCAGGGATGAGGGCTTGCCCCATGCTCCACCTTTTACCACCTCCCAGCCTGGAATGGTCCTCAGAGGTTTTGAACACATGCACTGCGTTTAGTAAGAAGCTGGTGTTTTTCATCCCATTGAAAATGGAGCAGAGTGATAGAAAGCAAATCTTGAGGAAATGGAAGACTCAATCTTGTTCATGTGTTCATGAAATCTCCCCAGTCTATCCGTCCCTTTCCGAAGCTGAAATTGCCCTCAGCCCATCCCTCCCAGCACCTGTTTTTCCATTATGTAAGGGAAAAATAAAGGGCCTGGAAAATCTGACTGGGCACTTACTGTGATAGGCTAAGAACCCTCAAAGTTCAACCTTTGTGTTTTTAATTATCTATGAAGGCCCAAAGAACTATGGCTATGGCTTCCCATGTCCTTGCAAACTCAAACCACTATTGGTCAGAGCCAGCTATGAAGATATTGATAGAATATTTCTTCCTGTGTTATTGACCGTCTCCTTTTTATATTCCAAGGTCTAGTAGAGTCTGAGACTAGCCACTCTGGCCTCATTGAATCAGAAACTCTCCCTAACCGTTCCACGTTTTGGAACTTTTTGAGTTCAGGAAGAAGATATTAATGACACATTTTTGAGAGGCTGTAAAGTTCTAGAAATAGTGCCAGGTACATTTTACATAAATCATATCCTTTAGCCTCAGCGCTAGACTGTGGTGGTGGATGTGATGAGCCCACTTTCCAGGTGAGACCAGGGAGGTGTAGGTGAAGCAGCTACAGTCATAGAGCTGGTAAGTGAGGGGAATTTTCCCTTTTGTTGTCTCCTTGTGATTCTTCTAAACATTATCAACCTTTTCTCTAATGAAGGCTGGCTCCTTGACCTAATCTACTTTCTCTCCGAATGCCAGCTGGATTGGAATTGAGGTTTGGGGGAAGGTGTAGTGGAGCAGAACTTTGTTTTAGACGATGGTCTTTAAATAAGATGAACTAAGCTTGGCCACCGGAGGAAGAAATGGCAACCCACTCCAGTATTCTTGTCTGGAGAATCCCATGGACAGAGGAACCTGGAGGGCTACAGTCCATAGGGTCTCAGAGTTGGACATGACTGAAATGACTTAACACGGCAGTGCGAGCTTGGCCACACACCTAAGTCGGTCATCCCCCAGCCAACGCAGAGAAAGAGTTGCACAATTCTTCAAACAGTTCAGGGCCACCCTATGTGCTTCTGCTTCCTCACTTTGCAAGACATCTCTGGGAGCTGCAGGATTCATATACAGAGCACTCAATTCTTTTTCTTCTCTTAGTTTCACCATATCCCTGAACAGTTGATCTTCCTACTGCTTTTCTTGCAGAGCCGCGGGAGTCTACACAAGGGATGTGATTGCTCTGTCCACATAGCCATGGAGGTGGTCTTTGATTTTTGGTTCCCGAGCACCCAGGTAATTTAAAAGCCAACACTTTCTCCTATGGAATTTCAGCTGAACTGGCACTTTTCTGGTGAAGTGTGAGTTAAGTGAGCCCTGCTGTTTCAGAGTTCGGCTCGCTGAATTGCTCTCCCTGGCCTCTTCTGCCTGCTACTTTGTGTTGGAACAGAAATTCCACGGCATCTGCTTGCTGAGAGCTCAGCTGGTGTCATCACCGTCCTCCTGGATCCATCAGCGCTCACTGACAAACAAGGAAACTGGATCCATGTTGGACATGAGCTTTGCTCAGTTACGTAGTTTGTCTCTCTGTAATCCCTCTGGTATTGACAAATAGAACGCAGGGACGCAGGCGGCAGTGACAGCTCCTGCAGACAGCATGTATTAGCGTCGGCATTATCGTCCTTGGCCCTGACAGCCTGGGCACTAGAGAGAGGATTAAGCGATTAGTACTGTGTATGTTACAACCATCTTTTTATTCCTTGTGACTTTTCGGTTTTGCTCACTTCATAAAGATGTAAAAGCGGGCTCTGAGTAAAAACAGATGCACTGATACATTTTTCAGGTCTGATGGGTAGCATATGTCTTGGATATTTGGGCAATGTTGAGACATTATCAAGTTTCTCCATGTACTGAGCAAGTTCTCTGCCTTTGTGGCAAATATAGGCTTAAAGGGAACTGTGAGGTACATCACATATATTTAGAAAATAAAGATCTGTTTGAATCTCTGACAGTGCATTTGATGGGTTGGTGTATATAGATAATCATTTAAAGAAATTTGTTCCCTTAAACTTTAGTAAAAGTTAGGTTGATCTTGTGAGATTTTGCCCCTGAGATGGGATTAATATAACAGTTAGATATAATTTTTTTTAATTTATTTTTGATTTGGCCAAATTCTCTGGAATAGTCATCCACAAGAAGTGGCCCAAAGGAATGTCCACCGTATCTCTCAACATCAATTTTATGAGTGATAGCATGTTACACATTTCTAGGGTAGAAAAGTCTATTAAAGTCATGATAAATTAGGGCCTTTGGTCTTTATCATAGTGTGCGATTTTTAGATTGTAAAATGCTGACCTCTTATATTCTATATTTTCTTTTCTTTTAATTTGCTTATTCATTCATTCAGGAAGTTTGGTTTTTTGTTTGTTTGTTTTACTGAGCATCTTCTATGTGGAAGTGCAGAAATCTATAACAATCTAAAATATGTATTCTTTGCTCCCCGAAAGTCTGCTGAGCGGTCAAGGATAGTTTATGACTATGTGCCAAATGAGCTCTGGCAACAGGGAGCGGGGTGAACTTACTTGGGGGGTGAGTCAGTGAGGATGCAGAAGGCAGACAAGACTTCACAGCGGAGGGGATAAAATGGCCCTCAGAAAAGGAAAGGCATGTAGGAGAGAAGGGTGTGGCCCCTGTGGGGGTAGGAAAATAATTAGTGGTTCTTATTTGGAGTTTGGGTAAGACTAGAAAAGGAGATTGGAGCAGACTGTGTTGGACCCGAATTGTCACATTTTGGGAGTTTGGATCTTATCCCCCTAGAAATAGGGAGCCTCTGATGTGAATGAGGATGACATTTGTTTTGATAGGGGTTCTTAGGACAGATTGTTGGCAGGTAGGATGAGAGAAGTGCTAAGGAAACCAGACAGGAGACCAGAATGCAGGAATCAAGGGGTGCAGGCAGGAGGCCCGGATCCCCAGTTAACACAGAAGCGAGAGGGAGGGGATTCTCAGAGTAGGAGGTAGCTATGCTGAATTATTGCAAGTTGGAGTAAGAGCCAACCTTTGTTTTTTTTTTTTTGCCCCATGTGGAATCTTAGTTCCCTGACCAGGGATTGAACCTGTGCCCTCTGCTTCCTGGTCTGCCAGGAAATTACCTGAGCCAATGCCTGTGTGCTGGCCAAACTGCTAAGTAATTTGCATGTGTTTAATCTTTACAGAAATTCTGTGATGTAGGAATTCTCATTAGTCCCATTTTTGGATGAGGAAATCGAGGCTTAGAGGGGTCAAGTAACTTGATCAATGTCATATTGTAGGAAGTGGAGAGCCAAAATTTGAACCTGCCCTCCAAACTCCTAATCGTTACGAATGCCTTACTGCCTGACTGCATAGGAGGATGGAGGGTAGAGGGAGAAGGGGGAAAAACTTTTAAAAAATATTGGAAATGTAACGTTTCAAAAGAATTTTATTAGTATAATCATATTATTATTAGCCTGGAAAAAAATAGCTAGCTTGAAATAGAAATGAATAAATCAAATTTTCATATTAAAAAAAAAAAAAGATACTCTATAAAGTGAAAGAGAAGTTCATCCAAAATATCCTGTCTTAAAATAGATGCAAAATTCAGAAATGCAATGCATGCTGTTTATCTTAATCCTCTTTATTTACATGTTCTCATACACAGAGCACTGTATACTATGAGGCTGCCCATGAGTACACATGTGTGTAAATATCACCCAGGGACCCAAACGAATTTAACCTTGGTTCAAGCTTGAAGGGGAAAATGGCTGTAGTTTCGACTTTTAAAAAATTATCTGTTTATTTCCCTTTCTCTGTCGATAACTCCTGGTTGTAACGCTGAAATCGTATAAATACAGCACAGTTAACTCACAAAATGAGCTTAGTGTTCTCGGGGCAGCGCAAGTTGAACAACACATAATTTGGCACAATTTGGTGGGCCTGAGTTTAAGACAAATACAAGACTGAGAGAGCACAGAGGCTTTATTATTTCTAAGTGAGTTCATGTAGTGTACATGGGTGGAACCGATCAGAAACCCCCACACGGCCCTCTGCCACATCCAAGCATTCAGTTCTCATGCTTTCATAAGTGTCGTATTCATGGCACGGGGTTCTTTCTCCCCAAATAGGAATGCTGTTGTTTTAAATGACCATCTGTGCTTTTGGCAGAATAGTGAATGCCATCTCCTTTGGCCCCCTTCGGGCCCAGTTGGTGTCACAGCGAGGTTGGAAGGGCAGTAGAACACACGAGGCAGAGTGTTTTTTCTACACTCAGAGTGGTTTTCTACAGTCTTATGAAAGGGATGGCAGAGGGGAAGTGCTCTATAGAGCTGCTAAATGGGGGGTTCCTTACCCAGTCAGAGTGCTTCACATCACATTTACAAATGGAAGAGAAGGATATTAATGTAGCTTTGCTTGAATCCTTGAGAAAAAGGAAGAGAAAGAAAACGAAGATTTGTCAGGCACCTATGGAGGAGACCTGGGTTTGATCCCTGGGTAGGGAAGATCCCCTGGAGGAGGGCATGGCTACTCCAGTAATCTTGGCTGGAGAATCCCATGGACAGAGGAGCCTGGTGGGCTTTAGTCCTTGGGGTTGCAAAGAGTGGGACTTGACTGAGGGATTAACACTTTCACTTTTCACTATGTTGTATAGCTCAGGTGGCCATATACCAAATCTTAGATTTTACTTACAGGTTTAGGGTAATGAACCAGAAAAGTTCTCACTTTTAGAGGTGTCCTGGTTTGGACAATAAATTACATAGTTGTCTGATGCATAATCAGAACAAGAGCCCTTTTTAGGGAAAAATCTCATTCTTCCTGCTGTCCACGTCTGGCAACTGAGTCATTGAGAGGTTAAGTAGTTCAACAGATGCAACGTAACATGGGAATTTGACAAGAAGTTCTTTCTGCTTCATCATGGTACCTCCCAAAGAGTATTTCATCAATGCCCAAACAATGGTACTCATCCACCAGTGGGGCAAATTAATTTATTTTCAAAGTTATTTGAAAGGGTAGCATGTTCTTTCCATTGTTTTCCAGTGATGGGGAGTTGGATTTATCCCATGCTCTCTCACTTTGCCCTCTTGTGACCAGGCATAAAATTTGGAGGAATAAACAAGGAACTGATGATCACACTTAAATGGACTGTGGGTTCATGGACTACAAGAAAGGCAAGAGATCTGTATAGGGATTAGACCCAGAACAGCTTATTCCAACTGTAAAGTCAGTTCAGTTCAGTTCAGTCTCTCAGTCGTGTCTGACTCTTTGTGACCCCACCGACTGCAGCAAGCCAGGCTTCCCTGTCCATCACCAACTCCCAGAGCTTACTCAAACTCATGTCCATCGAGTCAGTGATGCCATCTAACCATCCCGTCTTCTGTCATCCCCTTCTCCTCCTGCCTTCAATCTTTCCTAGCATCAGGATCTTTCCCAATGAGTCAGTTCTTTGTATCAGGTGGCCAAAGTATTGGAG
Organism: Cervus canadensis; assembly: GCF_019320065.1. Classification (NCBI taxonomy): domain Eukaryota; kingdom Metazoa; phylum Chordata; class Mammalia; order Artiodactyla; family Cervidae; genus Cervus; species Cervus canadensis. The sequence continues at coordinate 59,459,075 of NC_057388.1, read as the reverse complement.
TTTGAGCTTCAACATCAGTCCTTCCAATGAATATTCAGGACTGATTTCCTTTAGGATGGACTGGTTGGATCTCCCTGCAGTCCAAGGGGACTCTCAAGAGTCTTCTCCAACACCACAGTTCAAAGGCATCAATTCTTTGGTGCTCAGCCTTCTTTATGGTCCAACTCTCACACATCCATACACGACTACTGGAAAAACCATAGCTTTGACTAGATGGACCTTTGTTGGCAAAGTAATCTCTCTGCTTTTTAATACGCTGTCTATGTTGGTCATAGCTTTTCTTCCAAGGAGCAAGCATCTTTTAATTTCATGGCCTCAGTTACCATCTGCAGTGATTTTGGAGCCTAAAAAAATAAAGTCTGTCACTGTTTCCATTGTTTCCCCATCTATTTGCTATAAAGTAAAGGGACTGGATACCATGATCTTAGTTTTTTGAATGTGAAGTCGGAGGCTGAACAAACTTAAATTCTAGAGGCCCGAATCAAGGAAGTGAGTATTTATAGCATCATTTTTCCACACTTCTGTGTTGATAAGTAATAAAGTGCCTTTTAGCCACTGCATGTTTGATTGATCTTAGCCAGTCACAGCTAAGAGATAGTTTTGGACCTTTTGGGTAAGCTCTCACTATAGGAAGTAGTGCAGAGAACAAAACGTTCTGAAAAGGGGATCCAGAAACCTTGAGTCCTCCTCCACCTTGTAGTTAACTATCCACATGAGCTTGTGCGGGCTTCCCTGGTGGCTCAGTTGGCAAAGAATCCACCTGCAATGTGGGAGACCTGGGTTCGATACCTGAGTTGGGAAGATCCCCTGGATGAAGGTATGGCAACCCACTCCAGTATTCTTGCCTGGAGAATCCCCATGGACAGAGGAGCCTGGCGGGCTCAAGTCCATGGGGTCGCGAAGAGTTGGACATGACTGAGTGACTAAGCACACGTGAGCTTGTGCAAATCAGTATACCTTGCTGGGATTCTGTTTTTAGGAGTAACAAAAGAGAAAAAAAAGAAAATGAAGACATTAATTGATATGAAGTCCCTGTCTCCAGGGGGTCCTGATTACTGCTAGTTTTTGTAAATACAGCGTTCTTAGAACACAGCCACACCCATTGTTTACACGTGCTGGTTTTTCAGCTACAATAGCAGGACTGAATAATTACAAAAAAGACTGTAGGACCTGCAAAACATAAAATACTTACTGTCTGACCCTTTACAGAAAAATCTTGTCTTATCTTGGATTAAATTATTTCTGAGGACACTTTCACTTTTTATCTCTAACCACAAGAAAGAAGAAAAGGAGAGTCAGGGAAGACAAGTCAGAGTTGTAAATCTGAGTCCAAAAACCAGAAAGCAACTTACCAACAATCCACAAGCCAGTTGTCCTAACAGTGACAAATTGCATCACCCCCTGTTGGCCAGGAGGTCCTTTTGCTGTAACGGTAGGCTCAAGAACTATAAGAAAGTGACAAATCTGTACTGGAATCAGACCCTCAGACGCATTTTCAACACGGAAATCTCTGCCAGTCAGTAAGGAAGTTTGCGCTTGCTCTTGATGCCTTTGAATTCGTAAAGCACGTGCTTTATGTAGGGAAACTAGGGGAATTTGGATCCTCAAGCTAGAGTGTAAAGCTCCTTTGGAGAGAAGTAAAACCAAGAGAGGACAGGAAAAGCTTGCTTGAAAAGAACTTAATCATGGTGAATGAAGCCAAAGCTAATAAACAGTGCTGGATGGGCTCTCATGGCCTCAGACAGTAGGTGAGGATGGTTATTGTTGTGATTGCATTAAATCATACTAATCCCAATGCCAAAACCCACTTTGAATGATGAAGTGAAGTGGCCTGCAATGGCGACCAGAAGGCTCTCTGTTCTATCCCAGTTGGGCAGGGCTGCTGTCAGCCCTCTCAGGCAAGCTCTGCATCCTGTCTTAGGGGCCCAACTCTGCCTTCAGAGGAGACTTGCAGACTGGCAGATTTCAGTTTGGTTTGGAGTTTTGTTGTGTGTTTCTTGGCAGGAGGGGACCATCCTCCATCCATGGAGAGCCCCGGATTAATGGCTAAAGTAACACCTACTGGCAGGACCAGCCTCTCTGCTATTGACTCAGGACTCCTCTTGACTCACAGCCTCACTTAGTTTTGTTGGCTGTTTGAGGTTCCTGCTCTAAAGTCTGCCTGTTTCATGATGTGAAAAACATGCTGAAGAGTACATGTTCCTTCTTTTCCCAGAGTGGAACATGGGCTCCTTCATGGGCAAACCTTGGGGGACTCAAGAGGAAGTTGTTTTGTGCTATAGTGAATCCCAAGCCAAAAATAAATTAGCTTTAGCATACATAGTCTTAACTTGGTTGCTTTCTTTCTTAAATTTCCTTGAACTTCTACTCATAATCTTGGGGAATGGTTGAGATAAGGTCCTAATAACCCAAACCCACATGGAGGCTTAGGTTTTTTCCTTTTGCCTGCAGTGAATTGAGGTGAAAATTGTCACAGTTTTGGTGTGTTTTCTTCTCTGTGATAAATCCTTCTAGAAACAAGGTGGGATATGAAAATATATGGCGACATGTTTGTTTACTTACATTTTTTCACCCTTTCTCTGAACCCAAATTGTGCCCAAAAGTGCTATTTTTTTCTACTTGGTAGAAGGGTGGAGATTTTTATTTCCTTAATCTCTCTCTCAGGAATATAAGAAAATCCAAAATGTCTTCTGTAAAGTTTTAAAATGGGTTAATTTAACTTGGAGCTTGCCTTTTCTACATATAAAACATTTATTTATATCATGGGTGGACACTGAGTAATGTGAATTTTCTTCATTTTTGAAGGATACAATACACAAACCAAAGGGATGGTGAAGCATCTGTTGAATTGCCTTAGTTGCCCCATTAAAATGATGCTAAAAAAAATTAGAAGAAATAAGAATGAAAAATGAACCGAATTTCAGGAAAACTAAAGAAGTTCCTACACAAAAAGGCATGGAAAAAAGAACTGCTGAGCAGTTCTGCATGTCTGTATATATGCACATGTCTTATGTGTGCACGCTCTCTCTCTCTCTCACACACACACACGAACTCTCATGCAGTGGGGTGAGATGTGGGGGAAATCTGACTGTTCCTGGAGTGCGAGTGTAAGGAGAGAGGATTCTGGGATTCAGGACATTGGAGCAGGAATGGATTCCATATCTGCCAGTGTATTGGATGGCCTGTGTAAGAGGAAAAACCATTGCCTCTGAGCTTCTAGGCAGGAAATCTGACCTGATCTCCATCTTTTCTTCTTAAGGGAGAATCCAAAGTTTGGAGCATATAAGAAAAATAAAATGATGGATCTCTGAGAAGAAGAAGGCAATGAGATTCAGCCTAAAGGCCAACCCCTCCCAATTATCTCTTACCTCTTGGCCAGGAGCAATTAGCACAGAATGTGCTCTGGGTTTCCAAAGGAAACCTTGCCAAAGAGTCACTTAACTGTCCCAGTTGGGGGTGGGAGTAAGGGGATTTCTTATTTCTGCAACCATTTAATTCAAGTGAATTTTTCCTTTTGTGGGTCACCTTAAAGCCAGGATCTTGAAGATGTCAAAACCACCTGCTAAAGTTAATTTTTTTCCAAGTGACATAGACCTCAAAGAAGGAAATTTATTTTCATCTCAATTTCTCACACTCCATGAGTGGCAGTTGTATACAGACTCTGGGAATTCCTGTGGAATTACCATCCTGGGAGAAGAATCTAGCTGGAGTGGTGACCTTGGAATTGGAATTCATTTCAAAATTGACACTCCAGAGGAACTTTCCATATGTCCCATCTCCTAGGGACAGTGCACACTTCTAGAACTCTCAGAAACACTAATTTATAGCAGTATCTGACAAATGGTAACATTGCACCAAAACATGTAGCTGTGAATTTTCCTTTTGCTGGTTGTGGTTGTAATGTTGAAACTCCCAGGCACACGGCAAAGTCTTACTTATGTATGTGAGCCAAGAAACTTCATTAAGCTGATATTGACTGCAAGAACTGAGAATTGAAGACTTTGTTTACACAAGGAGATGGTCAATACATATCTATTCGATAGAATATTTTTGCTTTTGAATAGAAGTTGAAGATTTTGTGGGTAGGTATTGTTTAAGAGAAACAAAGTGACTTGCAGCTGTGTCCACTCTATTTAGTTGGCTATTTAACCTTGAGCAGTATATTATCAAGTAGAGATTTTTTTAAAAAGATAGAACCCAGTGTTGGTGAGAGGTTGAGAAATGGACATATTCCTACATTGCCAGCAAGAATATAAATGGTAATGGATTTAAATGGATATAAATGGTAAATAAAATTACTTGTATAATATGGTTCAGTAATGCTTTTGAATAATTTATCCTAAGGACATAAACAGTAACATATATAAAGGTATATATACAAGGATTTTCATCACATCATTCTAAGAATGAAAGCTTTGAAGATAACAAAATTTCCAGAAGAAGAAAATGGTTAAATAAATTATGACATATATGGTCTGCAGACATAAAATCATTTTTGAAAACTTTTTAGAGACATAGAAAAGAATATTTTTCAAATATAATATTAAGTTTAAAAGACAAGAAATGAAGTGAATTAATTAAATAATTTTGGTAAATTATGTATGGAAAAATATTAGAAGTACATAGTCACTAATACATTTGTTTGTATATCTGGCCAATGAGATTTTGGAAAAATTTTTTCTCTACTTTTATATATTCATCATCTTTTTAACAACTAATATGCAATACTCTTATAATTTACAATTTATAGTTGTGATATTTTTTGAGGAACTGAACAGCTCATTAAAGGGTAATGACAAAAGTAGCATTATTTAATTTAACCATGCCCCATTTTCTCCATATAAGATTTCAGGCTAGTTATGAGAAATACATAGGATACAATTATTAAACACAAATAAAAACTCAGGACTAAATAAAAAATAAAATTGAATACAACAAGACTGAAAGATAAAAATAGAACCCAGATCTACATGCCATAAAATCCTACTGAATCGTGTTAGTCAAGCCATAGATTGAATGACGTTTCCTAATGGCTGGAACAAAGAGGGAAAATCCCTAAGTGATGCAGAGGCAAAGTTTTGGAGACCCTAAATTGAGAGACATTAGTGTTGGACTTTATCTGGTAGATATCAGAGGGTGAGATGAGCATATTTCTTGGCGATATTTCTACTGTAGAAGTTGCCATCACTCAGTGGATGTCAGTGGAGGAACTAAAAAATGTGATTCAGTGAGTAATTACCTGGGACCTGTTGTAGCTTAGGTTTTTCGTAAAACAGAGCCCGAATGGGACTCAGGGACAGGGATAGCAGGAAGCTATCCCACGAAGCAGGAGCATGAAGCAGGGAAAGCCCATAAAGGGGTTTTGTTTATTTGTTTGTTTTGTGATATAACTGAAACATATAAAGAGAAGCTTGTTTTCCTTATATTCTTAATGAATGCCATATAATTCATCCAGGCTTCCCAGATAGTGCTAGTGGTTTAAAAAAAAAAAAATCCACCTCCCAATGCAGGAAATGCAGGAGAAGTGAGTTGGATCCCTAGGTCAGGAAGATCCCCTGGAGGAGGGCATGACAACCCATTCCAGTATTCTTGCCTAGAGAATTCCATGGATAGAGGAGCCTGGTGGCTACCGTCCATAGGGTCACAAAGGGTTGGCCACAGCTGAAGCACCTGAACACACACACACACATACAATTCACCCGCTCAAAGCATACCATGCAATGTTTTTTCAATACATTAAAGAGCCTCTGATAGAGCTGGTCATTGAGGATCACAGGGGTTCCCTCATGCTAGAGACCATATGAGGATCCAGGTAGAAGACTCTCCTACCTAATTGTCCCTCAAAGGAGAGGCAGCTGGGACATTGCCCTTCCCTGGCTGAGGGGCAGCGCCTGTGGTGTGAACATTCCCTGCACCCTGGGTGTGCCTGCCCTCCAGGCCCTGAAATGAAGGTCAAGAGGTGTGGCTGTGCCGGAGAAGGAGCCCTGGGTTTGCTGGGAACTGACCCCACAGCCACAGCTCTGGTCCACAGGGCAGAGGCGGGCCAGCGGAGTGGCATGGGCACCAGTGCCTGGGCTGCGGGCCAGCGGCCAGGCCACTCCCGGCTTCAGTCTGACCCAAGGCTAAAACCATGACTGGCTGCCACCGTTTCTGAGATGTCCTCCTCAAAGACAACGTGTGTTTTCTTTCTAACGACTCCTGTTTCTGCTGCAGGCTGCCTTATTCCATCTTCAGTGTGCTCCCACACCCCTCCGTAGCCGCTCTTTCAGGAATCTTCCTTTCAGAAGCCACCTGAAACCTTGTGTGCCTTACCAGTCCTTTCCCAAATGGGAGCAGGGCACTGTCCATGCCTTGCTTCCTTCTCCTCCTCACACCTCTCATGACATTTGCATTTACAGAAACAGTTGCTTCTGCCCATAACTTGAGGAAAATATTGTTTTCGTCTAGTTGAGTCTTATTACAGCATATAGGGCTTCCCTGGTGGCTCAGCTGGTAAAGAATCCATCTGCAATGCAGGAGACCTGGGTTCAATCTCTGAGTTGGGAAGATCCCCTGGAGAAGGGAAAGGCTGCCCACTCCAGTATTCTGGCCTAGAGAAGTCCATGGACTGTATAGTCCTTGGGGTCGCAAAGAGTCAGATATGACTGAATAACTTTCACTTTCACTTTCATATATATCTATACATATACCTGCCCCAGTAGCACTAGTGGTAAAAAAAAAAAAAAAAAAAAAAACCTGCCTGCCAATGCAGGAGACACAAGAGACGCAGGTTTGATCACTGGGTCAGGAAGATCCCTGGGTCAGGAAGATCCCCTGGAGGAAGTCATGGCAACCCACTCCAGTATTCTTGCCTGGAAAATCCCATGGACAGAGGAGCCTGGCAGACTACAGTCTATAGGTTCACACAGAGTCAGACTTAGCATACATGCTGTAAAAAAAAAAAAAAAATATATATATATATATATATATACACACACACACACATATATATAGTTTATTAAAGGACCAGAGCAAGAGATGTAACTGCTTGATAAGCTTACTTAAAAAGCTAGTGTGCATAGGGACAATATTTTTTATTTGATACTTTTCATTTTCTTTTTTTGTTTATTTTTTTTTAAACTTTTTATCTTGTATTGGGGTATAGCCAATGAATGATGTTGTAATAGTTTCAGGTGAACAGTGAAGGGACTCAGCCATACATATACATGCATCCATTCTCCCCCAAAATCTCCCATCCAGGCTGCCATGTAACACTGAGCAGAGTTCACTGTGCTATCGAGTAGGTCCTTGCTGGTTATCCATTTTAAATAAAGCAGTGTATACAAGTCGATCCCAAACTCCCTAACTATACCTTCCCACTATCCTTGACACTCTCTGCCTGCCCCTGTCCTGTGCAACCATAAGTTCATTCTCTTGGTCTGTGAGTATGTTTCTGTTTTGTAAGTAAGCTTTAAGTGATATTTTTTAAATGATGTAAGTTTCGGCCTCCTGACATCTCTAATGACCAAACAATATCTCCAGTATATTCCAGGGCACCCGGCCTCCTCTCCTGCTCTCCTCAGCCCCTATACAGCCTACCCTCCAACATATGAATTTCTCTTTTTTCTTTGAATACACTAAGTCCCAACCCCCTCCTATGCCTTTATCCACATTCTTCCCTCTGCCAGGAATATCCTTGTCCCCTTTTCTGGATGGAAGACTGTTAAGCCTTCAGAATAAAACTGATCATAATAAAGGTCACATTTGTTAGATACTTACCTAGCCCAAGCACTTTATATACATCATCTTGCATAATTCCCAGAAAAACTGGATGAAGTTAGTGTACATATGTGTGTTAGTTGTTCAGTTGTGTCCAACTCTGTGGTCCCATGGACTGTAGCCTGCCAGACTCCTCTGCCCTTGAAATTCTCCAGGCAAGAATACCGCAGTAGGTAGTCACTCCCTTCTCCAGGGGATCTCCCCAACCCAGGGATCAACCTGGATCTCCTGCATTGTAGGCAGATTCTTTACCATCTGAGCCACCAGGCAAGCCCCTGATGAAATTAGAACTACTCTTAATTCTCACATTATAGACTGAGGCTTAGAGAGGTTAAGTCACTATAGTGGGTTGATTCTCAAATGGTCTACAATGGTCTCCACTTCCTAATAGTCATACCTCTTGAATGTGGGCTGGTCTAGTGACTTCTAACCAATAGAATATGGCACAGATAATGAGATATCAATTCTGCCATTATATTATAAAGATGTTTAACTTCTGTCTTGTTAGCAGATTCTCTCCCTCAGGGGTTTTGATAAATTAAGTTGCCACATTGGGAACGTTCACTTGGCCAGGGACTGGCAGAACCTCCAACCAAAAAATCCAACTAGAAACTGAGATACTCAGTCCAATAATTCAAAAGGAACTGAATCCTCAGCAACTATGTAAGTGAGCTTGGAAGCAAATTCTTTCCCAGATGATCTTTCAGATGAGACCCCTGCCCTGCCTAATGACTGAACTGCAGCTTTGTGAAAGACCCTGAAACAAAAGACCCTTCTAAGTTATGTCCAGATTCTTGATCCACAGAAATGGCAAAATAATAAATATTTGTTGTTTTAAGGCACTAAGTTTGTGATAATTTGTTATGCAACAAAGATAACTAAATACAGTCATATTTTTAAGATCCTGGGACTTAGAAATCCATGCCTGGCTGAGTCCAGAACATATACCATTGGTCACTTCTCTGCTAGCTCTGAATATACTTCTATTAGGAAATTTTCCTACTATAAGTATAATTAGCTCTGTTTGTGATTTTTATTATTATTAAAACTTATATTTAAGCTCTTTGCATATTGAATTGTAATTTTCTATTTATTTATCTGTTAGACAGTAGACTGTTCAGGGTCATGAATACAGATTTATCCCTATAACTCTGGCACCTTGCCCAGTCCTGATACATAGATTCTTTGAAACTGTATATATTGAATTGATAAATTATTACTTTGCAAGACAATGTAAATCAACCAACAATTCACTTCTGATGATATTTATTGATGTCTGTCATATATCAGCCACTGGACAACATGTCAGGGCTCAAGCATGAACAAATCACTGTTACCTATGCTATAGCTGCTAGCATCTAGAGGTGACTGGCATATGAAAAAGAAAGCCAACTCAGAGCAGTAAGCAGTATCAGAGAGGTGTTAAGTTGAATCATATGAAATGACCATCTTTGTATGTCAGAAAAAAATTGAATATGGACAATGTCATATGATTCAACCTATCAGAGATTATGCTATCAGAACATAAGGTAGAATAATTAGTGGATCTGACAATATCTTGATCTTTAATTCTAAGGCTTGGAAAAATGACAAAGATAACTGAATCCTTAGCAAACAGTAGAGTATCCTCTGAGCAGATAAACCTAAGAAGAGATTACATCATATACAAGCAGGATGACTGGTATACTAACAGAGGTGGGAGTAAATCAGGATAAGGTTTTAGACTGCTAACTTCAGAGAAACAGATCTTTTTCAACATCATACTTCTGTAAGTTAGTTCCTATCAAAATAAATTGTGAAAGAAATTATCCTGTGAAATTCCAATTCAAGTAATTAGTAGCTCTACCTAATGAGCAAAATACATGTACCAGGTGTATTAATTATCTCTTATTATATTTACCCATAATGACATTATTATCTTACAATTTCAGTAAGTCAGGAATCCAGGCACCTCTTAGATGGATCCTCCAGCTCAGGATCTCTCATAAAGTTGCAATCAAGGTGGCAGCCACGGCTGCCCTCCTCCTAAGGTTTGACTAGAGCATGACCCACTTCCAGGCTCACTCGTGTGGCTGATGAACTGAGGGCCTCAGCTCCTCAATGGCTTTTGGACAAGGGCCACTCCTAATCCTGGCCATGTGGGTGTCTCCAAAGGGCCATGCACGTCATGGCCACTGAATTTTATCAGAGCAACAAATGAGAAAGCAAAAGAGGGCACGCAAGATGCAAGCCACTGTCTTTCATGACCCAACATTGGAAATAACCTCCAGTACCTTAGAATGTAGCCACCCTTCTAGAGGTGATGAACTGAAGGTGAGGTTATTAGAATGGATTTCTAACCCAATGTAACTGGTCTTTATAAAAAAGGGAAAATTTGGACACAGGGAGACACACAGAGGGAAGATCACATGAAGAGGCAGGGAGAACCCCATGTGAACGTAAAAACGGTCACTGATCAGCCCAGGAAAGAGGCCTGGGACAGATGTTCCCCTCTCAGTCCTCTGAAGGAACCAAACTTGCTAACACCTTGATTTAGGATTTCTAGCCTCAGAACTCTGAGACAATAAATTCTTGTTGCTTAAGCCACCCAGTTGGTGGTACTTTGTTACAGGAGTGATAGTGAACTTATGTAAGTGGTGAACAAAATGGATAGGTTTCCTGCAGTCAGAAAGCTTTCAGTCCAAGGGCAGAGACATATGTTAAACAAATGACCAAATATGTAACTTAAAACTGAAAGACATTTTCTTAAAAAAAGAAAAAAGGCCCTATGAACACATAAGAACTCAACTTAGCCCTCCACAGTCAGATATCAAGAATAAGCAGATATTAAGAAGGTAAAAATTTGCATTAATCTAGCATAGATTCCTAGATGAATCTGGATAAAACTTGCGCAGGAAAATTCCAGCAGGGAAGAATTTAAACATTAGATCCATTGGACGGCTAAGCATTTCAAAGGAAGGATGGAAATCCCATTTCCTGAGCAATTTCAGATAGCACAGTGGAAAGCACTCCAAAATCAATTCTAGGGAGTCTTGGAACTTCCCTGGCGGTCCAATGGTTAAGACTCCATGCTTCCACTGCAGGGGGCACAGGTTCTATCCCTGGTCAGGGAACTAAGATTCTATAGCCATGTGGCGTGGCCAAAAAAAGAAGAAACAAATAAACAAAACAAAACAAAAATAGGGAGCCTTTCTCTGGCCAGTACTTTTCATCTGTGTCTCTTTCATTTCTTTTGCATGCAGTTTTCTAATTGCATCTCAAGTTACCGCCTGATAATCAAACGGGCTCTAATGCCTCCTGTGTGTAGTCACAGCACTTTATCCTTTATAAAAGAAATTATCCGAGGCTAATAAATTAAGATAACCCTCAAATAAAATAAAGTGACGTTTAAAACAAAATCATTTAGGACTGTTCACCTTCTAAAGGAGGAATAACTGTTAAAAAGTTGAGTCTTGAGATGAACCTGGTGTCTGGCAACTTAAGAGGCTCTTTTCCAATGTAACATTACTCAGCAGCCCAAAGGTTTTAAAACAGAAGCCATTTCTTTACAAGTTTTCAGAAACCATTTGGATTATCTAGTCAAAAATCACAGGGCTGATAGTTGATTCGGCTGGCATATGAGTCATCTTGTACATATCCGGGCTGTTTTAACTCAGCACCTCAAATCTTAGATACTCAGATTTCAGCTCAACTGACCTTCAAAATCTGGGAAATGTGTCAGATGGTTTTAGCAAGCCAAAAGACTCGCTTTTGTTTTCCTACACAGCCTCCCAATGGATAAAGTTTAGAGGCGCTGATGGTCTCTTTGCCATGCAGGTCTGTGTCACTGAGATCCAATTTGTCAGTGACATTATGTTGTCCAGACATAAGCGTCAGTCGAGACTGCTGCCAAGGTCATGCTAGACAAGGGCAGCCAAGTAGGAACAAGCATCACCCTCCCTCATTTTGAAACACAGAGATCTCAGCCTGAGCTGCAAGGTGGGGAGAAAGGTTCTGATTCCAAATCTTTTACTTTTCTGCACCCAGTGCTTCTCTGCTATGCTGTATTCACCTGAATTTACTCCCTCTTATCTGTCCACTGTCCCAGGGCTTCCAGGCGACTCAGTGGTAAAGAATCTGCTTGCCAGTGCAGGAGATGTAGAAGATGTGGGTTCTATTCCCTGGGTCAGGAAGATGCCTTGGGGGAGGGAATGACAACCTGGTGCAGTATTCCTGCCTGGGAGATCCCATGGACAGAGGAGCCTGGCAGCTACAATCCATGGGGTCAAAAAGAGTAGGACATAAGTTAGAAAGTGTTCACTGCCATAGCAGCCATTCTTTCCCCTCTATAACTCTCCACTTGGGGGCCATCACTGACCTTGAAGGCCTGGAACCTTGTTCATGTTTGAACTTGTTTTTACACATTCTCATTCAGATTACCTGAGTGATTCTCTCATGCCTGCTGCTGCAAGGATGCCATCTATGTCCAGGAAAAGGAATATCAACACTGGGAAGCACTGCTGCTGTGATGGGCCCAATGAGGTGCCCAAACACTGACTGCAGCCAGCCTTGTCCTGTATCCCCAATATCTGATGATTAAGGATTGCAACAGAGGGGGCCCATCTGGGAAGAGGGCTCAGGTTATCTCTTGGATCTGGTTAGTACAGGTTTGAGAAGAGCTCAGTGGTGGCCAAGAGGGCCATGGTCTCCCTTACCCTATTGGTGTCCCACTGCTGGGACACCAGCAGATGATGTCCCACAGCTGGTGTTTAAATGAAGTCTGAGCCCTATCTCTCTGTCTTGAACAATGGCAAAGAACAGTGTGAAATCTGAGATAAAAAGCTTGCTTGGGGCAGAATGACAGCACATGGTAATGGTCTGCTTGTATATTTGCTGTAAATTCTACTCGAATGGATGTGTTTGTTCTTACTCTTTCTCCCTTACACTCACACACACACACACACACACACACACACACACGGCATGATGCACATTGTCAGTGTTAAGGGGAGGTGAGGGAGACACTGGGGTGATTGCTCTGGTTGGGGAGGCTACAGGCTTTTACCTGGTGTCAGAGGCAGGCGCAGCCCCACTTTGTCCAAAGTCTGGAAGTAGCACGTCTCAGCTATGTTCCCTTGGGTCCTGCCATTGCCCAAATCTTGTCCTTCAGCACCCCTTTGACCTTAAGAATTCTCCTTATTTCCTTCCAAAAATCTCTAATTTCTGCTTTAGTTAGTAAGAGTTGGACTTCTGGCATTACTATTTAGGTATCATTGTTGATAGTGGAGTTAGATGAAGTGGTTAATCTTTTTTTCTTTCAGCTCTCTCTTAAAACAACAATTCATAAACCCTCCTGGACTGCATCAACTCAGTGATTTGGTTGAAGGAGGTGAAGAGGTTGATCTAGTTTCAGGATGTGAGTCAGTGGGTATGTTAGTTAGAAAGACCCCTGGAATCCAGAGGCTCCTATATTTTCTCTTTTCTGAAATTCTCCACCTTGAAAGAGACAAAAGTTTTCGGCAATTAGTGTGAAACGGCACTGACCCTATTGATCTTTTAATTATTTCATTTTCGTTTTGTTGATTAAGCTCTGAATAGAGCCTATTTAAGACTTAAAAATTAGTATAAAGTGCCAAGATATTGAAGTTTACAAAATGACCACTGCTTGTATGGTACAAGTCAGTCCACAGATGGAGGTTATGAGGATGCATTCGCGTCACCTGATTTGGTCCATTGCAGAAGAGAGTAGGAAGGAAAAGTCTCAGCAAAGGGGGAAACACTGGTCATAGCATTTGGGCTTTTAACTGTGCTTGTCTACCTCTTATTCCAAGTCTGTCACCCTTGGATTATATTGTTTCTGAGAATAAAATATGGCAATGTATAATGGTGATGAGATGGGTCTCAATCACAATTCATTTCAAGTCTCCTTGGCTGAAGTAGATCCAGGAATTCAGCAAGAAAAAATAGTAATAATCAAGGAGAAGAATGAATAATCATGCAATGTATAGAAATTCAACAGGAAAGTATTGAGGCCCTATGCTGGGCCAGACACTGTGCTAAGCCAGAGGATATAAAGTTAAAAGATGACTAGTTCTTGTCCTCAAAGAGCTTAGATTCTCTGGTCACTTGGAAATGTGGATGAATAAATGTAATATATGTACGTCATTTCAGACCTGAGGCTTGCAGGGCTGGAGGTCAGATTACAAAGAAGCAGGAATAGCAGTCCCACACCAGACCTGACAGCCCTTCAACTCTAGCCTGTCTGGAATTGACCACCCATAGATTCTATAGGGTTAGCCAACAAAATTTTGGGGCAACATTATATAGAGTGAAGTAAGCCAGAAAGATAAAGACCATTACAGTATACTAACACATATATATGGAATTTAGAAAGATGGTAATGATAACCCTATATGCAAAACAGAAAAAGAGACACAGATGTACAGAACAGACTTTTGGACTCTGTGGGAGAAGGTGAGGGTGGGATGTTTCAAGAGAACAGCATCAAAACATGTATATTATCTAGAGTGAAACAGATCACCAGCCCAGGTTGGATGCATGAGACAAGTGCTCGGGCCTGGTGCACTGGGAAGACCCAGAGGGATCGGGTAGAGAGGGAGGTGGGAGGGGGGATCGGGGTGGGGAATACATGTAAATCCATGGCTGATTCATGTCAATGTATGACAAAACCCATTACAATATTGTAAAGTAATTAGCCTCCAATTAATAAAAATAAATGGAAAAAAAAATTGGGGGGCAAAAGAGACAAAAAGGCAAAACGAGAAGATAACTTCAGAGCAGAATAGAGCCAGCTTGTGTGACTGGAATTCATTCATTCCAGTGGTTAAGACTCCATGCTTCCAATACAGGTTCAATCCCTGATCAGGGAACTAAGATTCCACATACCATGTGGCCAAAATAAACAAAAAAGAATACAACCAGCTCTGCAATGTGAAAATAGGAAGAGCAGAGTAAAAGACCAAAGATTTAAAGAAGTCTAACCAGTACTCTTACCTGGAAAATTCCATGGGCAGAGGAGCCTGGTAGGCTACAGTCCATGGGGTCACAAAGAGTCGGACACGACTGAGCGACTACAGTGTCAATGTCAATCAATCTATGGTCTGGCGCCATCTTGGTAATATTTTATAACCTAGAGCAAAATGATAGAGAAAGCAGTGTAGTACTTTACTGTATGCCAATTTAAGGTTGCCAAAGGTTTCTCTTGAGAAAGACTCTCATTTATTTTAGTACTATTTTCTCCATAATTTAAAGTGCCCTCTCTTCTGTGACAGTGTGTACTCAGCTGACAGTTCTCTGAGCATTCCCCAGAGCACATTACACTGGTGCAAAAGCCCAAAGTCGGGAGCCGCTGAGAAATCACAGCCCAGTTCCCACAGCTGGAGGTGCTTCTGCTCTTCAAAAGACTGAGGCATTTCTCAGGAATTAAAAAAAAAAAAAAAAACAAAAAAAAAACCTGGGTTCTTTGTGCAGAAAATGAAGAGGAAATGGTGATGGGATTCTGGAAGCAAAGCTTCCCTTACAGTCCGTAGGTATGATTACATTTGGTCGATCATCGGTTTGAATTTCTGGAGACTGTTTGAGGGCAAGGGGTCAAACCAGTGTTTACATGGCTGTAGGGAAGAGTGGGAGGAAGGAATGGATGAGTCAAGATGTATCATTCTGGAGTTAGAATGAATTCCTGTCCTCCTCAGCAGCACCGCTGACCAGCCAGCTACAGAAAAAATGAGGAAATTACTTCAAAACAGGGAGTGGAGGTGGAGAGAAAAGTTGCCTTAACTTTCTAAAAAGAAGTCAATAGGATTTTTATCTCTTCTTCATCTAAAGTAAGGAAGAATCCTGAAACTAGGAGCTTTGCCTTATAATGTTGTTATTGTTATTTAGTCACTAAGTCATATCTGAATTTTTTTGTACAGTCCCATGGACTATAGCCCTCCAGACTCCTCTGTCCATGGGATTTCCCAGGCAAAAATACTGCAGTGAGTTGCCATTTCCTTCTCCAGGGGATATTCCCAATCCAAGGATTAAACCTGAGTCTCCCTCATTGGCGGGTGGATTCTTTACCATCTGAGTCACCAGGAAAGCCCCTCTCCTTATACTACAAGGCTTCAGAACAGTGAGCTTATACCTAAGACTTCTGCTTGGAGCATATAGAAAGCAACTATGCTTTTTCTTAGGCATTGACAAACGCCCTGAAGAAAATGCTGGTCTTCCCAAGGGAGTAGATTCACTGAGCTTCTCTCATCACAGTGAAAAGGGCTCATCTTGCTCTCTTTTCTTTTTTCTTATTTGTTCAACTTAACTGCAGGCTAAAAGCATCTTATTGCTTTTCTCAACAGACACGAACTATCATTTTGTTAGTATTATTAATAAGTGTTATGAATTGCACTGTACCTCCCCTACCCAACTAAATTCAAATGTTGAAGTTCTAACTCCCCAAATAGCTGTATTTGGAAATAAGCCCTATAAATAAGCATGTGTGTTAGTCACAGAGCCCATCAGACTCTTTATAACCCCATAGACTGCAGTCCACCAGATTCCCCTGTCCACGGAATTCTCCAGGCAATAATGCTGGGTAACCATTCACTTCTCCAGGGGATCTTCCTGACTCAGGGACTGAACCCAGGTCTCCTGCATTGCAGGCAGATTCTCTACCATCTGAGCCACCAGTGGAAGTGGAAGTGAAAGTCACTCAGTTCAGTTCAGTTCCTTTCAGTTGCTCAGTCGTGTCCAACACTTTGTGATCCCATGAACTGAAGCACTCCAGACCTCCCTGTCCATCACGAATTCCCTGAGTTTACTCAAACTCATGTCGATTGAGTCGGTGATGCCATCTAACCATCTCATCCTCTGTCTGCCCCTTCTCCTCATACCATCAATCTTTCCCAGCATCAGGGTCTTCTGCAATGAGTCAGTTCTTCTCATGAGGTAGCCAAAGTACTGCAGTTTCAGCTTCAGTATCAGAACTTACAATGAATATTCAGGACTGATCTCCTTTAGGATGGACTGGTTGGATCTCCTTGCAGTCCAAGGGACTCTCAAGAGTCTTCTCCAGCACCACAGTTCAAAGGCATCAATTCTTCGGTGCTCAGCTTTCTTTATAGTCCAACTCACACTTCTGTCCATGACTACTGAAAAAACAATAGCTTTCACTAGATGAACCATTGGCAGCAAAGTAATATCTCTGCTTTTTAATATGCTGTCTAGGTTAGTCATAAATTTCCTTCCAAGGGGCAAGTGTCTTTTAATTTCACGGCTACAGTCACCATCTGCCGTGATTTTGGAGTCCAAGAAAGTAAAGTCTGTCACTGTTTCCACTGTTTCCCCATCTATTTGCCATGAAGTGATGGGACCAGATGCCATGATCTTAGTTTTCTGAATGTTGAGCTTTAAGCCAACTTTTTCACTCTCCTCTTTCACTCTCATCAAGAGGCTCTTTAGTTCTTCTTCACTTTCTGCCATAAGGGTGGTGTCATCTGCATATCTGAGGTTATTGATATTTCTCCCAGCAATCTTGATTCCAGCTTGTGCTTCATCCAGTCCAGCATTTCTCATGATGTACTCTGCATATGAGTTAAATAAGCAGGGTGACAATATACAGCCTTGGTGTACTCCTTTTCCTATTTGGAACCAGTCTGTTGTTCCATGTCCAGTTCTAACTGTTGCTTCCTGACCTGCATATAGATTTCTCAGGAGGCAGGTCAGGTGGTCAGGTATTCCCATCTCTTGAAAAATTTTCCACAGTTTATTGTGATCCACACAGTCAAAGGCTTGGTATAGTCAATCAGAAGTAGATGTTTTTCTGGAACTCTCTTGCTTTTTCGATGATCCAATGGCTGTTGGCAATTTGATCTCTGGTTCTTCTGCCTTTTCTAAATCCAGCTTGAACATCTGGATGTTCATGGTTCACATACTGTTGAAGCCTGGCTTGGAGAATCTTGAGCATTACTTTGCTAGTGTGTAAGATGAGTGCAATTGTGCAGTAGTTTGAGCATTCTTTGGTATTGCCTTTCTTTGGGATTGGAATGAAAACTGACCTTTTCCAGTCCTGTGGCCACTGCTGAGTTTTCCAAATTTGCTGGCATATTGAGTGCAGCACTTTAATAGCATCATCTTTTAGGATTTGAAATAGCTCAACTGGAATTCCATCACCTCCACTAGCTTTGTTCATAGTGATGCTTCCTAAGGCCCACTTGACTTCACATTCCAGGATGTCTAGCTCTAGGTGAGTGATCACACCATCATGATTATTGGGGGTCAAGAAGACCTTTTTGTACAGTTCTGTGTATTCTTGCCACCTCTTCTTAATATCTTCTGCTTCTGTTAGGTCCATACCATTTCTGTCCTTTATTGTGCCCATTTTTGCATGAAATGTTCCCTTGGTATCTCTAATTTTCTTGAAGAGATCTCTAGTCTTTCCTATTCTATTGTTTTCCTCTATTTCTTTGCCTTGATCACTGAGGAAGGCTTTCTTATCTCTTTGCTCTTCTTTGGAACTCTGAATTCAAATGGGTATATCTTTCCTTTTCTCCTTTGCCTTTTGTGTGTCTTCTTTTCTCAGCTATTTGTAAGGCCTCCTCAGATAACCATCTTGTCGTTTTGCATTTCTTTTTGGAGGGATGGTCTTGATCACTGCCTCCTGTACAATGTCAAGAACCTCCATCCACAGTTCTTCAAGCATTATGTCTATCAGATCTAATCCCTTGAATCTATTTCTCATTTCCACTGTATAATTGTAAGGGATTTGATTTAGGTCATACCTGAATGGTCTAGTGGTTTTCCCTACTTTCTTCAATTTAAGTCTGAATTTGGCAACAAGGAGTTCATGATCTGAGTGACAGTCAACTCAGCTGTGTCCAATTCTTTGCAACCCCCTAGGCTATACAGTCCATGGAATTCTCCAGGCCAGAACACTGGAGTGGGTAGCCTTTCCCTTCTCCAGGAGATCTTCCCAACCTAGGGATCAAACCCAGGTCTCCTACATTGCAGGCAGATTCTTTACCAGCTGAGCCACAAGGGAAGCCCAAGAATACTGGAGTGGGTAGACTTTCTCTTCTCCACTGGATCTTCCTGATCCAGAAATTGAACCTGGGTCTCCTGCATTGCAGGGAAAGCCCAATAAGTAAGTAACTTTGGTTAAATGAGGCCATAAAGGTGGGGCCCAGATGTGATAGGATCAGTATCATTACAAGAAGAGACATCAGAGAGTTCACTCTATTTCTCTCTTCCTGCCATGTGAAGACATAGCAAGAATGTGGCATCTACAAGCCAGGATGAGAGTTCTCACCAAAAACCAAACCAACTGGCCACTTGATCTTGTGCTCCCAGCCTCCAGAAGTGAAAGAAATTCATTTTCTGTTGTTTAAGCCACCGATCTGTGGTATTTTGTATGACAACCTGAGTAGACTTAATATCATTAGTTATTATCCTATGAACTGACCTTCATTTCTTAAGAATAAAATATTTACCCAGAGGAAGGGATAGAAGTCTCCTTGGGAACCACATTGTCACTTAGAAAGAGGAGGGTACTAACATTATTTGTGCTTCTACATATGTTAGGAACTAATCATTGCAAATACACTAGGTAGGAAGCTGTGGGTTAGAGGGCTTGTGCAACTTGGTAGGTCACAGGGCTAGTAAGCTGAGGGCCCCTGTGGTATATGCTAGGTTTGTTGGGCTGTACCTGTTTTCTCTGCCATCTGCAGTGTCCTAACCCACATTAGACTGAGTTCTCACCTTCCTTGTCTAACATATCACTATTGCTGTGGCGATTAAAACCACTTCATAAACTGGGGAAGGTTCTTTAGAGCATTTACTGAGATCTGGTGGTTATATGATCCCAATTTTGCAGGGGTAAAGAAAGAACAAAAGAAAACACATACCATATATCTGGCATTTTTGAAAAGCCTGGGGGAAAAAAGACTGGAAAAGTGACATCAGATAGTAAGAGTATCTTTGTTGTTGTTGTTGTTGTTTTTCTGAATAGTAGGATAATGAGTGACTTTATTTTGCTTTTATATTTTTTTGGACCCTTTTATTTTACATTCTCAACTCCTGTAGTCAGAAAAACAATTTTTAATGACAAAAAGCAGGATACACCGTCTTCTTCCTGTGGCTTCCATTTGCTCTGTGCTAGCATAGGGTGTCCACGGCTCCTTGACTAAAAGCTTGGGCATCACGGTTAGGGCTTGGGAGGACCACAGAGAAAAGTCAGTGGCAGGAGCTGACCCTGAGCAATCCCATTACAGAGCAGTGGGGGCGGGGAAGAGATGCTGACACTGGTTCAGTTCCAAACCTAACTGGGAAAACGTGAAATGGTTACCATCTGGAGTTGCCCGTGACGGGAGGTGAGGGGGGGAGGTGGCCTGCCACAAAGCTCAAGCACAGGCGTCCCCCCTCTGCGCCCCTGCCCTTCCTCCGAACTGTGACGCAGGAGAAAGAGCTACACCTCTCTGTGACCTTCAGATGACCCAGCCACTCTGACAGGGTGGCCACCATCCAAGTGACATTTCCAAATAATGAACTGATCTACAGACACTGGATGATATCTTTGTAGATCTATCTTTATCAAATAGAAAGAAATGAAAAGCAAATTTTCTGCCTGTGTTCTAGAGAGTGTGTGGCCTAGATGGGTGGTATTCTCTGTGGTTATCTTGGCAATAATCAGCTCTTGTTCCCTCTTACATCTTCTGAAGTGCCATTTTTGGCAAAAGAGCCCGGGAGAAATAGTAGATATTGAGGAAAAGGAAACAGTAGGGTTCCCACCCCCCCCAACTTTCTTTCTGTTTCATAATGAAAAGTTGTGAACAGTAGAGAGCTAGGATTTCTTGAGAGAAAATGATGGTGAATGAAAGATTCTTATAAATGCTAGAATATTCTGGAGGTGATCGGCTGATTAGAAAGTGAAAGGGCTATTGTATTTTCTCCAGGGGGCAGTGACCTGAACACAGCAGAACTTCGAGAAGGATTTACATCTGTCCTAAAGCCTTTTTGTAACTCTGTCTATCTTCGCCTCTAGTTTCAATAACTCTTAAAAGCAGAGATCCTATTTTGTTCATCTATTTGCTTCTTCAGCAGCTATTATTGAGCATCTGTTATGTGAACAGCTCTGTGCTACCCATGGAGGGGATATACATGTGTATATATGTGTGTGTGTGTATATGTTAATGAATACATTATACATGCATTCATTATATATTTCACATCTGTATATGGTAGTAGACTGAGTGGTGCTCACCAAAAAGATAGGTCCATGTCCTACACTGGTTGTATGTGTGTTAGCTGCTCAGTCGTGTCTGACATTTTGTGATCCTGTGGACTATATACAGTCCATGGAATTCTCCAGGCCAGAATACTGGGGTGGTTAGGCTTTCCCTTCTCCAGGGAATCTTCTCAACTCAGGGGTTGAACCAAGGTCTCCCGCATTGCAGGTGGATTCTTTACCAGCTAGCCACAAGGGAAGCCCTAACACTTGTTCAGTATGCAATTTGAGTAATTTATATATCCAGTGGAGGTAATAGTTTATATGTTCTCACACATTCTCTGTTCTTTACCGATCATAATCTTCACTACTCCTTATTTCAAATATGTGTTTAATGCCTGTCTTCTTTGATGAACAATTATGTTCTATTGTTCTATGAGATCAGGCATCATTTTGTCTGCCTGTGCACTAATGGATGCTTATACATATAATGTATACATATGTGCATATATTATAAGTGTGCATTAGTTTCCCAGGAACTCTGACTCAGGAGCCTCGACTTTTCATGATTATACCTCATTGCTCTTTTTTTTTTGTCTCATTGCTCTTCAGTATGTGGAAAGATTAGCAGTATGACTGAGCCTGGCTTTGTAGGCAGAAGCAGCAGGCAAGGGCTTAGTACACTGTGATATGTACAGTGACTATACCTTACATGAATGATTCCGTGCAAGTTCACAGCTTAGTCTGAAAAAGGAGAACTAGAGCAAAGGGATTGCTGTCTTTAACAAAGGGTCTTAGCCTGGGATTCTGCAGAAGCGGATGCTAAGACCAAGACTCTAACAGAGATGATCCCAGAAAAAACACAGGTAAGAGAGTTGGGGAAGTGAGACAGGGAAAAGAAGACAGCCCAGGGAAGAGTTCATTATCAAGCAAGCTCACACTGTGAGTAGCAGAAGATTAGTCCTGTTGTAGGTCGCTGGGAGCCAACACGGGGCACATTCTGGGGTGGAAATTACTTCCCCTGAGAGATAAGGGAGCTGGGCTATTTACACACCAACAGCCATTAGTGTTTTGTTTAGGTCTCTTCACAGGGGACAGAATTTCCTTGCACTTTTGGCCAACCAAGAAGCAGCATAGGCCTTCCAACAGAGAAACACAGGTGCGTTTCCCTGGGAGGCACTTATTTGGAGCACTGAGAACATCTGCCTCAGGGGATTGAAAGGATTCATTTTCTAAGGTTACTGGTCCTGAGGGTGCATGTGGAGAAAGAGTTAGGGCATTATTTCCCAAAACGCCAAATCTCCAAACTAGATACATTGTTCTCCCAGCTTAAACACAAATTCAGTCAAAAAACCTTCAGCAATGAGTGAAACAATGAGTGACTATTCCTCTCTTTTATTTCTCCTTTCCACATGATCAGATATGATTGTTTATTATGATTTGAATAGTGCTTCTATTTCAGGTAGAATATTCTAGAGAAATAGGAAACCATATTGGGCATATTGGAGAAGGAAATGGCAACCCACTCTAGTATTCTTGCCTGGAGAATTGCATGGACAAAGGAGCCTGGCAGGGTACAGTCCATGGGGTCACAAAGAGTTGGACATGACTGAGCGACTATCACTCACTCATTATGGGTATGGTTGGGAAAATAGAAAAAGAAGAATCTAAATGTGGAAGTCATCTCAGACACAACTGGCACTGGAAAATTAGAAAACAATTTTTCCTTCTTTTTGGTGGGGGGCAGATGCAGGCAGCTGAGGAAGGGTGTCGTTTGAAGCCCAGCATCTCCCTACATATCTCAAGTCCAGTGGGAGAAGAACTTTGGGCCCTGTGGATCTTTTGAAAACATTTACCTTGGCCTTCCCTGGTGGCTCAGATGGTAAAGAATCCACATGTAATGCAGGAGACCTGGGTTCAATCCCTGGGTTGGGAAGATCCCCTGGAGGAGGAAATGGCAACCCACTCCAGTATTCTTGCCTGGAGAATTCTATGGACAGGGCAACCTGGCAGGCTACAGTTTATGGGGTCACAAAGTGTTTGACACAACTGAGCGACTAACACTTTCACTTCATAACTGAGCACGAAAAACTCTGGAAAATCATTACCAAATCCTCCTGAGGGAGGACATGCACGTGGAAGGTCCAGGGAGGGAGTGGGGGGTGGAGGCAGTGGGGGCAGAAGTCTCTTGCTCCAGGAAATAAAGCCCCACTGAAATGAGTTGTTTGGGGCAGCAGGGAGGGAAATCTCTTCTTTACCAAGCCAAGAACCCTTAATATCTATAGAAAGGATGTCATTTCAGAGGCCACAGAGGAACTTCTGGAAGAAGAGACATAAAAACATCTCTGTGATAACCTTTAAGGATAAAATGAAAGAACTCCACATTTTTGGAAGTAGTAACAGAAGTGAGCAGTCTCAGAGGTTGGTCCTCAAATCAGGGAAGGGAAGCCCTGGGAAGAGTTGAAGGTGAAGTTGTTGGAACTTCCAAGTGCTGCCTAGTGATGGCAGCAGCTCTGAGACCGACTGTCATTGCAGGGGAGTGAGGGTGGCAGATGGGGCATCGGTGCCGTTGTAGGGGAGCCTGGAAGACTAGAGGAGCCTTCTGGAAGAATCGGGGAGCAAAGAAACTGGAGCTATACTGCTCTCACCTGGTGGCAGAGATGATGCCCAAGACCGTCAAGGCTACGTAAATGAGTGTTTCAAAACTGGCATAAAGTATATT